>NW_017672114.1:0-178918 GCF_001879085.1 Nicotiana attenuata
CGATTGGTGAGTTCTATTGTGTGGATCGCGTCCATCGTTCATGAATAGTGGTTATTGGAGGTTTTGAGACTTGTGTAGATTTGCTTCTCTGGACATGGTTGGTTTCGATGTTANTATTGGGGATGGACTGGTTATCACCTTACCACGCTATCTTGGACTGTCATGCCAAGACTGTGACCTTAGCTTTACCGGGTATGCCTCGTTTAGAGTGGAGAGGGACTCATGGTCATTCTACCCGCAGTGCTATCTCGTATGTGAAGGCTCGGCGTATGGTCGAGAAGGGGTGTTTGGCCTATTTAGCCTATGTTCGTAATTCTAGTGCTGAGGTTCCCTCTATTGATTCTGTGCCCGTTGTTTGTAAGTTCCCTGATGTTTTTCCTTCAGACCTGCCGGGTATGCCATCCGACAGGGATATTGACTTTTGCATTGATCTGGTTCCGGGCACTCAGCCCATTTCTATCCCGCCATATTATATGGCCCCGCCTGAGTTAAAGGAGTTAAAGGAACAGCTGCAGGATTTGCTTGAGAAGGGTTTCATTGGACCCAGCGTTTCGCCTTGGGGTGCGCCGGTGTTACTTGTTAAGAAAAAGGATGGGTCAATGAGAATGTGTATTGATTACCGGCAATCGATCAAGGTTACAATCAAGAATAGGTATCCATTACCGAGGATTGATGATTGGTTTTATTAGCTTCAGGGTGCCAAGGTATTTTCAAAGATGGACTTGAGATCTGGCTACCATCAGTTGAGGATTAGGGCATCCAATGTCCCTAAGACAGCTTTCCGCACTCGGTACGGGCATTATGAGTTCTTGGTTATGTCATTCGGGTTGACAAATGCCCCAGCAGCTTTCATGGACTTGATGAACCGAGTGTTCAGACCTTATTTGGACTTGTTCGTGATAGTCTTTATTGATGATATTTTGATATACTCCCGCAGCCAGGAGGATCACGAGCAGCATCTCAGAGTGGTTCTGCAGATTCTGAAGGATAGTCAGCTATATGCAAAATTTTCGAAGTGTGTTTTGTTGAGTTCAGTTGCATTTCTGGATCATGTCGTATCAACAGTGGGTATCCAGGTTAACCCAGAAGGGTGCCCAGTTCAGATGGTCGGATGAGTTTGAGGCGAGCTTTCAGAAGCTCAAGACAGCTCTGACCACGACACCGGTGTTGGTTTTACCCACAGGTTCCGGGCCTTATACAGTTTATTGTAGTGCATCTCGTATTGGACTTGGTGCAGTGATGATGCAGGATGGCAAGGCCATTGCCTATGCTTCGAGGCAATTGAAGATTCATGAGAAGAACTATCCGGTTCATGATTTGGAGTTGGCAGCCATAGTTCATGCGTTGAAGATTTGGAGGCATTATCTGTATGGCGTGGCATGTGAGGTGTTCACTGATCACAAGAGTCTTTAGTATTTGTTCAAGCAAAAGGAGTTGAATTTGAGGCAGAGGAGGTGGTTGGAGTTGTTGAAGGATTATGATACCACCATTTTATATCATCCGGAAAGGCCAATGTGGTGGCCGGTGCTTTGAGTAGGAAGTCAGCCAGTATGGGCAGTCTTGTTTATATTTCGGTCGGTGAGAGGCCGCTTGCTTTGGATGTTCAGGCTTTAGCCAATCAGTTTGTGAGACTGGATGTTTCTGAGCCCAGTCGTGTGTTAGCTTGCACGGTCGCTCGTTCTTCATTATTGGAGCGTATCCGTGATCGGCAGTATGATGATCCCCATTTGTGTGTCCTTAGAGACACGGTGCAGCGCGGAGGTGCCAGGCAAGTTACCTTAGATGCTGATGGAGTCTTGAGATTGCAGGGGCGAGTTTGTGTGCCCAATGTGGATAGGCTTCGAGAGTTGATTCTAGAGGAGGCCCATAGTTCCCGGTACTCTATTCATCCGGGCGCCGCGAAGATGTATCAGGATTTGCGGCAGCATTATTGGTGGCGTAGGATGAAGAAGGATATTGTAGCATATGTGGCTCGTTGTTTGAATTGTCAGCAGGTTAAGTACGAGCATCAGAGGCCTGGTGGTGTATTTCAGCGGATTGAGCTTCCCGAGTGGAAGTGGGAGCGGATTACTATGGACTTCGTTACTGGACTTCCGCTGACTCGGAGGAAAATTCGACGCAGTATGGGTTATTGTTGATAGGCTGACCAAGTCAGCACATTTCATTCCTGTGGCAGTCTCCTATTCTTCTGAGAGGTTGGCTGAGATCTACATTCGGGAGATTGTTCGCCTTCATGGTGTGCCCGTATCTATCATTTCGGACCGGGGTACGCAGTTTACCTCGCGCTTCTGGAGAGCAGTTCAGCGAGAGTTGGGCACACGGGTCGAGTTGAGCACAGCATTTCATCCCCAGACGGACGGTCAGTCCGAGCGGACTATTCAGATTCTAGAGGATATGCTTCGAGCTTGTGTTATTGACTTTGGAGGCTCGTGGGATCAGTTTTTGCCTTTAGCGGAATTTGCCTACAACAACAGCTACCAGTCGAGCATCCAGATGGCTCCTTATGAGGCTTTATATGGTAGGCGGTGTCGGTCTCCGGTTGGATGGTTTGAGCCGGGAGAGGCTCGGTTGTTGGGTACAGATTTGGTTCAGGAGGCCTTGGACAAGGTCAAGATCATTCAGGATAGGCTTCGTTCAGCTCAGTCTAGGCAAAAGAGTTATGCAGACCGCAAGGTTCGTGATGTGGCTTTTACGGTTGGTGAGCGGGTATTGCTCCGAGTGTCGCCTATGAAAGGCGTGATGAGATTTGGGAAGAAGGGCAAGCTTAGCCCTAGGTTCATTGGCCCGTTTGAGATTCTTGATCGAGTGGGAGAGGTGGCTTATAGACTTGCTTTGCCGCCGAGCTTATTAGCCGTGCATCCAGTGTTTCATGTGTCCATGCTTCGGAGGTATCACGGCGATCCAGCCCACGTGTTAGATTTCAGCACTGTCCAGTTGGACAAGGATTTGTCTTATGAGGAGGAGTCGGTAGCTATTGTAGACCGGCAGGTTCGTCAGTTGAGATCCAAGAGTTTTCTTTCTGTTCGTGTTCAGTGGAGAGGTCAGCCTCCCGAGGCATCGACCTGGGAGTCCGAGTCCGATATGCGGAGCCGTTATCCTCATCTTTTTCCCGACTCAGGTACTTCTTTCTTTTGTCCGTTCGAGGACGAACGGTTGTTTTAGAGGTGGAGAATGTGACGACCCAAAGGGTCATCACTTGTTTTCTTATTCATTCTGTGCTTTCGAGGCCTTGAAAACCTCATTTAGGGTCGCCTCGATTTGCGTGCGCAGTCCGGGCGCGTAACCGGAAAGCTTAAATATGAAATTCTATAAAAAATGCTAAGTTTTGGTATTAAAATGAATAAATTTGACTTCGGTCAATATTTTGGGTAAACGGACCCGGACCCGTGATTTGACGGTCCCGGAGGGTCCGTAGGAAAATATGGGACTTGGGCGTATGCCCGGAATCGAATTCCGAGGTCCCAAGCCCGAGAAATGAATTTTGTGTGAAATTATTTTCTGGAAATAATTAAGGAAATTGGAAATGAAATTTGATTAGAAGGCTATGGTATCGGGCCCGTATTTTGGTTCTGGCGCCCGGTACAAGTCTTATATATGATTTAAGCACTTTCTGTAAAGTTTGGTTGAAAAAGGACGTCGTTTGACGTGTTTCGGACTTAAAATGAAAATTTGATGTTTTATGAAATTTGGAAGAAATCATGGATTTTGAGGCTTAATTCGATGTATATGATGTTGTTTTGGCGATTTGATCGCACGGATAAGTCCGTAGGATGTTTTTGAGGTTGTGTGTATGTTTGGTTTGGAGCCCCGAGGGCTCGGGTGAGTTTTGGATAGGCCACGGGGTGAAATTTTGGACTTAAGGAATTGCAGGCCTGCAGGCTTCACATTTCCCAAACTTTTCTCGCAATTCCCAGGATTGTTCGCATTTCCCAAGCTTTGTTCGCAATTACCAGGCTTCGCATTTCCCAAACTTTTCTCGCAATTCCCAGGATTGTTCGCATTTCCCAAGCTTTGTTCGCAATTACCAGGCTTCGCATTTCCCAAACTTTTCTCGCAATTCTCAGGCTTGTTCGCATTTCCCAAACTTTGTTCGCAATTCCCAAACTTTGTTCGCAATTCCCATATCTGCAACCGGCATTTTTCATACTTAGTCGAATTTTGAACCATTTTCACCATACTTTCAAAACCCAAACACACTTAAGCGATTTTCCAAGAACAAGACTTCTTCAAAATCATTTGTAAGTTTATTTTTACTCATTTTTTTCAATCATTAACATCATTTAACATGTTTTCAACTTAAAATCAATGATTTTCATGGGTGAAATTGGGGTTTTGGGTAGAGCCTAGGTTTTTCTAAATTGGGGATTTGGACCTCAATTTGAGGTCCGATTTCAAAATAAATCACATATTTGGGTTCGTGGGGGAATGGTTAACCGGGTTTTGGTTCGAACCTCGGGTTTTGACCACGTGGGCCCCGGGCAATTTTGGAATTTTGTGAAAAACTTTGGGAAATTCATTTTTTTGCATTCAAATTGATTCATTTAGCGTTTATTGATGTAATTAAGTAATTTATGATTAGATACGAACGAATTGGTGGTGGAATCAAGGGGTAAAGCTATAATTGAAGCATGAATTATGTTCGAGGCATCGAGGTAAGTGTTTGGTCTAACCTTAGCTTGAGGGATTAGGAGTTGTGTGATATTTGCTATTTGTTTCTTGTTGAGTACGATGTATAGGCATGGTGACGAGTATCTATACGTCGGTGTCGAGTATGACCGTGAGTCTTATATTGTGATTTCCATGATTTCGTTGTGTTATTCATTCCTTGGTGAAAATTTCTATTTGTTGTGTAAAGTTGTGAAAAGAATTGTGGCCTATGAACGTTAAGGAGCGTTGGCTCCAATTGTATAATGAATTGTAAAAGTATAAGTGATAATTGAACCTCTAGAGCAGCGGCTCGAGTGATGAAGTGAATTGTGAAGTAAAAGTGAGAAAGAGGAGAGATCATTATGTTGCCCCCCTGCCGGGCTATTGTTGAGTTGTGGTTCCCTTGTATTGTGTTCTTAATTGATATTACGGATACTTAGGTTGATGATTCTTTGTGTTAGGTAAGGATTATGGTTATAGCTGAGGCAGTTAGATGTTGGGACAAGTTTGGGTATAGCTGAGGCAGTTAGGTGTCGTAACAAGTTTGGGTATAGCTGAGGCAGTTTGGTGTTGTAACAAGTTTGGGTATAGCCGAGGCAGTTAGGTGTTGTAACAAGTTTGGGTATAGCTGAGGTAGTTAGGTGTAGTAACAAGTTTGGGTGTAGCTGAGGTAGTTAGGTGTTGTAACAAGTTTGGGTGTAGCTGAGGTAGTTAGGTGTTGTAACAAGTTTGGGTATGGCTGAGGTAGATAACTGCTGTGACAAGTTTGGTTATAGCTGTTTCTTTTTCCCTTGCCGGGATAGTGTAGACCTTTTGATCCCTTGTCGGGACTCTTTTATATTTGTAAATATTATATATGGATCGGGTTGCATGCCGCAACAATATTATATATGAATCGGGTTGCACGCCGCAACAATATTATATATGGATCGGGTTGCACACTGCAACAACATTATATATGGATCGGGTTGCACGCCGCAACAATATAATGGAATGGGAGCGGGTGGTACGCCTACCACGAGAAATAATAAAATAGGAGCGGGTCGTACGCCTACCACGAGATATAAGGAAATGGGAGCGGGTGGTACGCCTACCACGAGATATAATGAAATGGGAGCGGGTGGTACGCCTACCACGAGATATAATGAAATGGGAGCGGGTGGTACGCCTACCACGAGGTATAATGAAATGGGAGCGGGTGGCACGCCTGCCACGAGATACATGAAATGGGATCGGGTTGCACGCCTGCAACGAGATATGTATTGACAGTGAAACCTGCTTTTATTTCCCTTATCCGTGTTAGAGTTAAATTATTGATGTTCTTTATTATTCTCTTGATATTCTGTTTTTACCTGTTATCCCCCGAAGCATGTTCCCGCTCCCATCCTTACTTGCTTATACCTGCTCTACTTTCCGCTGTATTTTATATAACTGCACAGGTTTATTTGATAGTCTGGTCCTAGCCTCGTCACTACTTCGCCGAGGTTAGGCTAGGCACTTACCAGCACATGGGGTCGGTTGTGCTGATACTACACTCTGTGCTCTTTTGTACAGATCCAGGTCCCGGACAACCGTAGTAGCTCGGGAGCCAGCCTTCAGTTCATTGAGACTCCGAGGTAGCCTTGCAGGCGTCCGCAGGCCCGGCGTCTCCTCTATTTTTTATTATGATCTGTTATCTCTTATATTCGAGACAGACAGTGTTACTTTCTTTCAAACGGTTGTATGTAGTAAATCTTAGTAGTCCGTGAATGTTGTGACACCAATTCTGGGTAGAGGCACATGTGGATTTTTCCTTATTATTTGGTTTATATCGTTTAATACTTCCGCTAAATTACAAATTCCGCTGTTGTTTAATTATTTATTTCCTTTTAATTAAATTGGTAGAAATGGATTTTAAACAAAAGCATTTATGGATTCTAGATGTGTGGCTTGCCTAGCTTCTACGAGTAGGCGCCATCACGATCCCCGATGGTGGGAAATTCGGGTCGTGACAGGTATGCTGATGATGCCAGAATGCACGAACCAACCTGTTGGAATGGGAGTAATCAAAAGAAATAAAAACAAAAGGTAACCAAGTCAGTAAGACGAAGTAAAAGCGTGTTTGCAGTATTTAAGCAGGTAAGGTCATGCAATAATTCGCGTCCTAATTTAGGGACCTCATTGCGCCCGGGGTACGTTTAAGTGACATATAGACTTTGGGAAAATTCATACCAAAGTTGCCTTATTCCATAAATGCGAAAATAAATCAAATCACCCTTTACTAAATCGAAGTAATAATATAAAGTCAGTAATGGCACAAAGCCTTATCTATTTGGTCCCAGAAGGACCTTCTTCATGCTTGGCTCTATTGACTCCATCAATCACATTTCCTAGGTCGCAGAAGTCGAGTAACAAGTAAGTTATTGTCAGCTTTCCTCCTTCATCATAGTCCATACCTTGACAATCCCAAACCCTCTTTCTCATCTTCCCCTCTAGTTCCATCAGTCCTTGCTCTAGGTGCTCCAACCTCTCTATCTGAACCTGTTGGGAACCCGAGGTATGACTTGTTTCCTCCCGACTTATCTCATCCCTTAAAGGATCATAAGGGTAGATGCCTCGCAACCTAATCAGTACCAGGTGGGTGGTTCCTTTGGACCCGATGATGAACTCGCTACTAGGGAACCACTCGAACATCCAATGCACTTGCTCGCCTGTAAGATTACTGAAGAAACGCACCCAACCTATAACATTTCTAGGATTTGCAAACCTGTCTGGAATTAATTTCATCTTCTTTGGATGATGACTGCTATATAGTCATTCAGCGGCCTACGCAGAAGCTCCTAGCAATAATTTCCCTTTGAAAGTGTTCTAGCAGCCAAACTTGTAGTAAGAGACCACGCTTGCTCCGATCTAGAGCACGGTACATCTCGGCTAAGATCATAGGGATGATAGTGTATTTTTGCCTCTTGATACCTTCCATCACGGTCCTGGTAACCATGGCTAAGCGAGTGTGAATTTTCCCTCCTTGCGTTGGAAAGATCAACAAACCCAAGAAATAGACTATGAAGACATAGACCTGGCGGTGCACCTATCCAAAAGAGGTAATGGCTAGATTCTCATGATGTACGATATAATTTTCTATGCCCATATCGCTCATAGAGAAATTCAAAGGGGATGTATGATTTCTTCAGGCAAACCAGCTCGTCGTTCTTCTTAAAACCCAAATTTTTCAAAAAATCGCATGGGGTGCGATTTTCTGGCACCTGTAGACTGGACTACCCCATACTAACTTGGCGAAACCCCCTATCTCTTCAAGAAGAGGAGTCATTTTTATATTGCCAAATCGGAAAACACCTCTCATTTCATCCCAGAACAAGGTGGCCGCCTCAATTAATTCCCTATTGGGTCGAATATTCAGCAAGGATGGAAAGTTACCTAGTACTCTCCTCACGTGATTTTTGTCACACAGTGCAAGGTCATTGCACCAGTCATTTAGTAGAGGCAGGATATTCTGGACCATACCATTTTGCAAACAAATAAAGGTTAGCCCTTTTCCCCTCCAGATTCGACTACTTACGCAATAATGGTCAATATGTTGGCACGTTTTCTCCAAGCAATGATATGATGGTGTCCTTTGGGATTATGGAAATCGCTTTGACATTGGACAAGGTTTACCTAAGCGGGTTGATGCGTCAATGACGTTCCAATCCATACTAGGTTTAGCATGATGCATGTACATTTCAAATTAGAGTGTGGTTTCTAAAAGGTTCTAGATTGGTACTCTCAAGTGGACAACTTGAAAGGAAAGGCACGGGACTGTCAACTACACCGCTGATCTACTAGTCTACTGCTAATAAGCCTTTCCAGTTTGAAAAGGTATTTTTAGGAAAGCACGGACACTCATCAAGTACCGTTATGTTGATAATAAGCACGAGTGAAGTATGATGTGGAAAGCATGCTTTATGCAAAAAAATAGTAACACGTTGCCAGATATTCGCATGATGAAAGTATGTAAAAACAGTAAGTGATATGATAAAGATGAATAAGAGAAAGAAAGAAAAAAAAGACAAAGGAGAGAAGTCAGTTTAACTCATGAAAAATGTGCGAGAACGTATTTAAATGAAGAAAATAGGGAGATAGGGACGGGAGAGACATGATATAGCAGTCTTAAATAGGATAAGAGAAATAAGGAGGGGATGTACATGTATATTAGTTTAAGCAAATAGGGGAAATAGGGAAGGGATGTACATGTCATCAAATAATCCATTAATCCACATAAGAGAAACCTCATTATGGTAAGAGCCTAAGTATATCCCCAGCAAAGTAGACATGCTGTTGCGCCTTGTTTTTCCGCGAAAGCGGGTTTCAATATGTGATAACTTTTTTAAATGTGTATTAAAAGAGAAGAGTCCCCACCTAACGATTTTAAGGTGCGTTAGGGCACCTATTTGCAAATAACTCTATTTTAATTAGTCTGTGTTGTCAATGATCGGGTAAGGGCTCAAATTATCTTGGAGAGAAGGTGTTAGGCAATGTTCGAGGTCCACAACTACGAGTCCTGGCCGAAATTAACGCTACGTGGGATTATCGATTATAATTGTTCTATGTGGTCACGTAAGTGAAGGAAGATAGGGAGTTTAAACTTTCAACTATGATGTAAAACAAGTGTAAAGAAAATTGCACATGCGAAGGAATTAAACTATATATAAATGATCAGTACAAGTCTTTGGAGGTTACAAGATACAACCTAATGGTTCTATGTTCAAAGAAACAAAGGCGCGAACAATAATCATATAACGGGGGAGGGGGGTACGAGTTGCTCATATTATTTAGGGGGCACTGACTATCATCTCCTGCTCCTACTATTTGGGTGGTTCTAGAATTTACTTAGGGTGATCAAAATGATAAAACTAGGCGCACATTCAAAACATGTAGGACTACACATAAAGATAATAAATGGCTCAAGTTAGCCTTCACACATAAGCAACAAAAGCACGCAGGCAGATTATGGAGTGGGCAGTTTCAGAATCGAGGTGTATTAGCATTGTTTAGAACCTATAGACATGGCTTCTATGTGATCCTAATTTAAGAAACATCTTATGGGCAGTGTTGCTATTGAATTCACATATTACAGGTATGATAAAACATATAGACATGATCTCTAAGTGATTTGCGCAATGGGGCAGTAAAACCATTCGAAAACCCAGAATTACCCATGTTTGATCCTATTGGCATGCTTTCTAAGCGAATAATAGTGTCTTATAGGCAGGTTTTCTAATAGTTGGTATTTCAACACATTTTTATCATGCTTATTCCTCTAGGCATGCTATCTAAGTGTGTACTGTAATAAGAACAACGGAAAAAATCGACCAGTTAATCAATTAAGGTCCTATAGGCATGGTATCTATATGAATGTTAGTATATGATCCTATAGGCATGCTGTCACGACCCAAGTTCTCCCTCCGTGAACTGTCGTGACGACACATAGTCTCTATGATTAGGTAAGCCTAATATTGCGGAAATGAAATAGAAACACAAAGATAACAACTAACAAATATAGTTAATAAGCAGAAACTATGCCGCTCGGCGTATATAATAATCACTTTTCCCAAAACCCGGAATGTCGCAATGTCACAAGCTTCTAAGAAGTCCTCTCAGTTCTATACATCATTTTTATGGAAAAGAAGAAAAATGAACATAGGGGATAGCAGGGGACTTTGAGGTCTGCAGACGCGGCAAATGTACCTTGAAGTCTCCCGAAGCAGCAACCACACAACTAGAATCGAGGGTGATAGCTAGTACCTGGATCTTCCCACGGAAAACATGTGCTGGAAAAAGGCATGAGTACACCATAACAGTACCCAGTAAGTGCAAGCCTAACCTCGGTCGAGTAGTGACGAGATCAGTCCAGGGCCCTACTGGTATAAATATAGTGAAATAAGACAAAGAATATTACAGTAAAAACTAAATACGAAAATCCAACAGGAATAGAGTTCAATGAAAACCAATAGCTTAGAATGCAATAATAGCAACAGGGGATCTCCCGGGATACCGTCCCGTAGTCCCAAACGTAAATGTGCAGGGGATTCTCCCGGAATACCGTTCCATAGTCCCAAAGTAAATATGCAGTGCTGGGGGATCTCTCGGAATACCGTTCCGTAGTCCCAAAGTAAATATGCAGTACAGGGGGATCTCCCGGAATACCGTTCTGTAGTTCCAAAGTAAATATGAAGCTCAACCAAATAGAGATAACAGTTACAACAAGAAACCACAATTTAGGCTAAGTCCAGGTCAAGGAAGAACAGGAAAATTTCACTAAAACATGCTACACAGAGTTCAAATAGGGAGTTAAGGCAGTTAAGGCACGTAGGCATGCTTTCCTAAACTAAATAGGGTAGTTACATATGCTAGCGTTGCTCAATTAAAGGAAAATAAATATTTGCTTAATGAAAACGGGGTTTTTCAACAAATAGCCCGTGTACGCACTCGTCACCTCACGTACACAACGCTCATATATCAAACAGTACAAAATCCTAAGGGGAGTTCCCCCACACAAGGTTAGGCAAGCAACTTACCTCAAACCAAAGGCCACTCACAACTCAATCATAGCTTTGCCTTCCAAACACGCCTCCGAACCAACAATATCTAGCAGATTACCAACCAAACTTTCAAAATCTATATATTATTAAAAGAAGAAGAAAAAACCTCCACATTAAGCCAAGTGGCAACCTCACAATAAGCCACTTGGAAATTTAGGACAAAGTTAGTTAGGTTAGGTAATAATTTTTTTTTGAATTTAAGTTATGCATTATTTGTAATTAGTAACTCTTTTTGAATTTGAATTTAAACATACTTAATTAAATTTTTTGCGAAAACAATAATTTTTTCTATATTTAAAATTTTTTATTTTATTCTCAATGTCATCTTTCAAGTTAGACACTTAGAATCATCTTGTAAGCCTTAAGAATCACCTACGATAACAAAGGACTCAATTTAGGTTATTATTGAAAAAGTTAACACCTGGGCCCGCTTGGTCCAAACCCGAAATTCGGACCAAAACCCGATTACCCATTCACCCCCGAGTCCGAATATACAATTGGTTTTGGAAACCGACCTCAATTTGAGGTCTAAATCCCCAAATTTCGAAATTCCTAATTTCTACCCAAAAATCCCCAATTCCACCATGAATTTAGCACCAAATTAAATGAAATTCTCAATAACACTTTGAAATTTCTATTTTCTCAACTCAAAGTCCGCCGAATCATGTCAAACCAATTCCGTTTTTCATTGAATTTCACAGACAAGTCTTAAAAGTTATATTGAACTTGTACCGGGCTCCGGAACCAAAATACGGACCAGATACCAACAAGATCAAACATTAAGAATTTTCTTAAAACCATTAAATTTTCAGGCTCTCAATTTTCAACAAAAATTTGTTACTCGATCTAGGGCCTTCGATTCCGATTCCAGGCATACGCCCAGGTCCCATATTTTGATACGGACCCACCGGGACAATCGAAACACGAATCCGGGTCTGTTTACTAAAAATGTTGACCTAAGTCAACTCAAATGAAGTTTTAATCAAAATTTCTTATTTTTGTCAACTTTCAACACAAAAGCTTTGCGGAAACATGCTCGGACTGCGCACACAAACCGATGAGGGATAAAATGAGGTTTTTAAGGCCTCGGAACACAGAATTTGGTTTTAGTTCATAAGATGACCTATCAGGTCATCACATTCTTTACCTCTAAAACAACCGTTCATCCTCGAACGGACATAGAAAAGTACATGGGCTAGTAAAAAGGTGGGGATATCTACTCCGCATATCCGACTGGGACTCCCAAGTCGCCTCATCAACCGGCTGACCCCGCCCTTGAACCTTTACTGATGCAATGTTCTTTGACCTCAACTTTCGAATCTGCCTGTCCAAAATAGCCACTGGCTCCTCAATATAGGATAGATCCTTGTCCAACTAGACAGAGCTGAAATCTAACACGTGAGACGGATCGTCATGATACCTTCGAAGCAACGAAATATGAAATACCGGATGAACTCTTGCTAGGCTGGGAGGTAAGGCAAGCTTATAAGCAACCTCCCTAACATGCTGCAACACCTCAAAGGGACCAATAAACCTTGGGCTCCACTTGCCCCTCTTTTCAAATTTCATAACACCCTTCTTAGGCGAAACCCGAAGCAAGACCCGCTCTCCAACCATAAATGAAACATCGCGAACCTTCCGGTCCGCATAACTCTTCTGTCTGGTCTCGGCTGTGCGAAGTCTATCCTGAATCACCTTATCCTTCTCCAAGGCATCCTAAACCAAGTCCGTGCCCAATAATCTAGCCTCGCCCGGCTCGAATCAACCCATTGGGGACCGATACTGCCTACCATACAGAGCCTCATATGGTGCCATCTGAATGCTGGACTGATAACTGTTGTTGTAGATAAACTTCGCAAGTGGCAAAAACTGATCCCAAGAACCTCCAAACTCCATAACACACGCACGGAGCATATCCTCATGAATCTGAATACTACGCTCGGACTGCCTATCCGTTTGACGGTGAAATGTTGCGCTCAACTCCACCCGAGTACCCAACTCTTGATGTACGGCTCTACAGAACCATGATGTAAACTGCGTGCCCCAATCAGAGATGATAGATATCGGCACACCATAAAGTCTGACGATCTCTCGGATATAAACTCGAGTCAGCTGCTCAGAAGAATAGGTAATCATCACAGGAAGGAAATGGGATGACTTGGCCAGTCTATCCACAATCACCCAAACAGCATCAAACTTCTGCTGAGTCCGTGGGAGTCTAACAACGAAATCCATAGTGATCCGCTCCCATTTCCACTCCGGAATCTCTAACTTCTTAAGCAATCCACCCGGTCATTGATGCTCATACTCCACATGCTGGCAATTTAGACACCAAGCAACATACTCCGCTATGTTCTTCTTCATCCTGTGCTGCCTCAAGTCTTGATACATATTTGCGGCACCCGGATGAATAGAGTACCGAGAGCTGTGAGCCTCCTAAAGAATCAACTCACGCAAACCATCAACATTAGGCACACATAGCCTGCCCTGCATCCTCAATGCACCATCATCCCCAATAGTGACCTCCTTAGCATCACCGTTCTGGACCGTGTCCTTAAGGACAAGCAGATGAGGGTCATTATACTGACGCTCCCTGATACGATCATAAAGAGAAGACCGAACACAAGCCAGTACTCGACTAGGCTCAGAAATATCCAATCTCACAAACTGGCTGCCTAAGGCCTGAACATCTAATGCCATGGGCCTCTCTACTACTGGTAGATAGAACCAAACTCCCCAAACTCTCTGTCCGGCGACTCAAAGCATCGGCCACTACATTGGCCTTTGCCAGGTGATATAGAATAGTGATATTATAATCCTTAAGCAGCTCTAACCGCCTCCTCTAATGCAAATTAAGGTCCTTCTGCTTGAACAGATGCTGCAAACTCCAGTGATCAATATAGATCTCACAACGGACACCGTACAAATAATGCCTCCAAATCTTCAAGGCATGAACAATAGTTGCTAGCTCAAGGTCGTGGACAAGATAGTTCTTTTCATGCACCTTCAGCTACCTGGATGCGTAGGCAATCACCCTACGGTCGTACATCAACATCGTGCCGAGGCCAACTCACGACGCATCATAATAAACTGTATAAGACCCCGAACCTGATGGCAATACCAATACTGGGGCTGTTGTCAAAGCTGTCTTGAGCTTCTAAAAGCTCTCCTCACACTCTTCTGTCCACCTGAACGGAGCAC
Source organism: Nicotiana attenuata (assembly GCF_001879085.1). NCBI lineage: Eukaryota > Viridiplantae > Streptophyta > Magnoliopsida > Solanales > Solanaceae > Nicotiana > Nicotiana attenuata. The sequence continues at coordinate 14,427 of NW_017672114.1, forward strand.
CCTTCTAGGTCAGCCTGGTCATAGGTGCTGCAATAGATAAGAACCCCTCCACAAATAGATGGTAATATCCCCCCAAACCAAGAAAACTCCGGATCTCTATAGCTGAGGGCGGTCTGGACCAACTCTACACTGCTTCCACCTTCTTCGGATCCACTTTGATCCCTTCACTCGACACTACGTGGCCCAAAAATGCCAAGGAATCTAACCAGAACTCACATTTTGAGACCTTTGCATATAACTTCTTCTCTCTCAAGGTCTAAAGCACAGTCCTCAGATGTTGCTCATGATCTTCTCGACTCCGGGAGTATAACAGAATGTCATCAATAAAGACAATGATGAATGTATCAAGGTAAGTTCGAAATACACTGTGCATCAAATGCATAAATGCTACTGGGGCATTGGTCAGCCCAAATGATATAACAAGGAACTCGTAATGACCATACCGAGTCCTAAAAGCAGTCTTCGGGACATTTGGCTCCCAAATCTTCAACTGATGACAACCTGAACGCAAATCAATCTTGGAAAACACTCGGGCACCCTTTATCTGATCAAATAGGTTATCAATATGAGGCAAAGGATACCGGTTCTTCACTGTAACTTTGTTTAACTGACAAATAATCGATGCACATATGCATAGAACCATCCTTTTTCTTCACAAACAAGACAGGAGCACCCCAAGGTGACACAGTGGGCTGAATAAAACCCTTATCAAGCAATTCCTGTAACTTCCCCTTTAACTCTTTCAATCAGAAGGGCCCATATGATAAGGAGGAATAGAGATGGGCAGAGTGCCCGCAACAAATCAATGCCAAAATCAATATCTCTATCGGGAGGCATGCCCGGAAGGTTAGCTGGAGACACATCAGGATAATCTCTCACTACCAGGACTGAATCAACTGTAGGGGTATCAATACTGACATCTCTCACATAACCTAGATACGCGTTACACCCCTTCTCAACCATTCATTGAGCTTTAAGAAATGCAACAACTCTGCTGGGGCTGTAATCTAAGGTACCCCTTCACCCTAATTGCGGTAAACCTGGCATAGCCAGCGTCACAGTCTTGGCGTGACAATCAAGAATAGCATAATGGGGCGACAACCAGTCCATGCCCAAGATAACATCAAAATCTACCATGTTGAGCAATAACAAATTGGCTCTGGTCTCAAAACCACTAAGAGTAATCAAACATGACCCATAAACGTGGTCCACAACAAGAGAATCTCCCACAAGAGTAGATACATAAATAGGGGAACTCAAAGAATCCCGAGATACGCCCAAATGCGGGGCAAAATAAGAGGACACATAGGAATAAGTTGAGCCTCTATCGAATAGAACTGATGCATCTCTATGACAGATTGGAACAATACCTGTAATGACAGAATCAGAAGTAACGGCCTCTATACGACCAGGAAGGGCATAGCATCTGGCCTTGCCTCTCCCTCTAGGGCGGCCACTACCTCCCCAACCTCTACCTCTAGCTGGGTGAGCAGGTGGAGTGGTAGCTGGTGCTGTAATCATAGCTTGGGAACCCTGTGGAGCACGCTGTGGCTGAGAATTCTGTGGCGGTGCACCCCTTCTAAGTCTTGGGCAATCCCTCACCACATGGCGAGTGTTGCCATACTCAAAACAAGCTCTGGGAGGACGTGGCTGATGTGGATGACTCGGACCAGGTCTGCTAGACTGACCACTAAAAGCACCTTGTGTAGGAGGCACACTAGATACTAGAGGTGGCTCCTAAGGTCTAGGAGGAGCTGGAATGCCACTGGCTGCTGGACGAGCAGAATAAAAGGGTCGACTCACATAACCCATACCATGACGAACTGTAGCTGGGGCACGGGCACCAAAATAATGGCCCGACTCTGGAGACCTCTTCACCTCTCTCTCCTCCCTATCCCGAGCAAGCATGCCCTCCACTCTTCTACCAATACTCACCACCTGATGATACGCAATATCCATCTCCAACTCCCGGGCCATGCTAGTCCTGATGCTAGGAATGAGTCCCTCAATAAACCTATGGACCCTCTCTCGAACTGTAGAAACCAAGGCCGATGCATGTCTAGCCAAGTCAAAAAAACGGACTGCATACTCTGAAACAGTTATAGCGCCCTGGCGAAACGACTCAAACTCCGTGTGCCATGCGTCCCTAAGGATCTGAGTGTTACACCCCATGTTTTCGTACGTGGAAGTACACCATAAGGAAATTGATATAATCTCGGAAATGAGATGTTACATCCCGCATTTTAGTACGTTAAAGTTTTATCGAAGTTAATCGACGTAAGCTCGGGAATGAGATTATCTTGAGATTATAAGTTTTATGCTATTTCAAACGAGTGATAATTAAATTCTTGAAGGTGAGAGGGTAAGAGAATCGAAGAAAATGAGTTTCATCGAAGTTTGAGATTTCGGGATAAAATACAGTTAAGCTATAACACCCCATATTTATGGACTAGTGCCATACAAGGTACCATATGACTGTTGATACCCAATTTTTCCCCGTATATTTTTATATGCAAAATACCTTTCAAAATAGCATATGTATGCATATATATGTATGCCTAGGTGTTTTGTTTTTTTAAATCAATTTGTTGCCCTATTTTATCAATATAAAATCAATAATTATTCCCCAAATGATCATTTTTGTGATTCATTTATTGTATTTTCATATTTATTCAGAAATATAGCTAAGGTAATTTTTTTTGTGCACATTTTTGACAAATTTATTTAGTATTTTAAAGCAAAATTGCATGTAATTGTAATATTAGCCTATTTTAAGAATTAATTGCGTTTATAATTGTAAAATTGAATCCAGTATTTTTAATTCAATATTTATACATTATTAATTAATTTAGTACCTTTAATTTGTTTCTAGAAATGATTTTGCTATTTTTATAAAATAAAAAAGAAAAAATGGCTATTTAAATACTAGCCCTAACCATTTCAATTTTAGCCTAAAACAACCCCCCAATTAAACCCAATCCCAATCCCAAATTACCCAGCCCAATTCCTAAATTACCCGCCCCTGACCCACTCAAATAACCCGCCCGGACCCCTTCTTTAATCCCAGCCGTTGATCTAACAGATCAACGACTCACACGCATTCTTTCCTTTTTTAATTTACCAAACCCCCCAACCCTAAATTATTTTCAATTATCCGCCGCCTCTAAAACCCTCCCCTCTCTCAAACACTCTCGAACCTTCTCCAACCCTAGCCACCTCCGCCCTGAAATCCACCGAAATCTATGGCCATCAAAGCTATATGAGTCTTACACCTACCTCCTGGTGCTCTTACGTGCCTGATACCTGAAGATTCGAGGCCTGACTATGAAGGGTTGAACCTAGACCACCGTCGATTCGAGGTATCACGGTCATCTTCGGCCTTGCTCCGGCGTACCATGGTTGTTTGAGCTGGTTCTGACCTCTCCGACGTAGATCGGTGACCTCTCAAAGCCTTTCTCATTTCTAGGGTTCTTCTGAAACCCTAACCTTTCGAGGTTTTCCCCGATTTCTTTAGATATGTGGTGCATCTATGCTTTCCCTGAGTTTTCAAATGACTTCCCTAACTTTTCTTTCAAAAATCACTTTTAAAACCTTTCTTTTCCGATTTAGGGTTTTCTGAAAAGTGTTTAAGTGTTTTTATGATTTTTCTTTGGCATTCGTTTGTATTTGTCTCTACTGTGTTCTTGTATCATGTTCTTATATGTTTCTCTTACTGTGCTTTCCTATAATTATGATCTCGTATGCTTTTACTGTGCTCTTGTGCTTTTTCTTCTACCATGTTCTCGTATGTTCTTCTACTATGTTTTCTATACTATGTTCGTGTATGCTTTTCTACCATGTTCTGTTATGTCTCGCCTACTATATTTTTCTATTGTGTTCTTAAGTGTTTTACTATTTTCCTTCTACTGAGCCCTGTTTAAAGTTCTTCTAGAAAACCTCTTTAATCATGCTTCTTCTACTGTTCCTATCAGTATTTTTCCTTGAATGCTTCTACTGTGTTTGCATGTTACTTTGTTATCATGTTTTCTTATGAGTTTCTGCTGCTGAAAGGAACATGCAAGAGGTTTCAGTTCTAAAACCTCTGAGCCTGTTTCAACTACTTGACTTCTCATCTCTGTACTTAATTCAAGGTGGAAACCCTAGAATTTGGGGATTCCGCCAAGTTTTATTGTGGGATTTGATTGAACTAGGGTTTTATTTCAAAACCCCTAATTCTTTCAGACCAACTTCAAGACTCTGAATTGAGTTTGGGGCTTCCTTGTTTTCATGTGATTTTGACCTTTTTACTAAAACTCTTCTACACTGGATTTCTCTATAGATTTTATGGTAACATGCCAGTCTTCTTTCATGCTCACATGCTCTTTATATATGATGAATTTCCCTCTAAATGGTTTTCGAATTTGCAATTAGTTCAAGCTTCCTTCTGAATATAACTTGATTGATTTCTTTCCATTGTTTACTGATTTTCTCTGTTACTCGACCTAAGTAAAACCCTTCTTCACTTTTTCTGATTTGGTTCATTCATACAAAATCTCGGACCATTTGATTTACTGGTGGTTAGTTGATCTTCTTACCTTATTTGCACAAACCGTATACTTCAAAACCTTGTCCTTAAATAACCTTTTTATGTATGTGCCCTTAATTGCATGTTGCGAACAAAGTGTTTATTCAATTTCTTTCCTTAATTGGTTTCTACCCGTTCGAATCTGAATCCCTAAATTAAAGGGAGTCTTGTGCAATTGATTGACAATCAGTTCTTCAACCATTTTCTTACCTTATTTTCTCATGATTCTTACACTATAAATACACGACTCTTTAACACACAGCACACACGATTTAACAATCCTCCACTTCACAATTCACAATCTCTTCTGAGCTCTTACTCTCTTTTTTGTCTGCACTATGGCTTTTACAAGACTACTGCATTTTCTCTATTTGTTTCTTTGAAACTGGTATGTCCTAATTTAAGTTTCAGCATCACCACAATGTGTTCATTTACAACTTTTATCCATATCTACTTTACTGTTTCTGTTTAAATTAAGTATGCTCATATCATTCTGTCTGTTTCTGTTATGAATCCTTGCTCCCTTACCCTATTGCCCCTATGTGTTTGAGAGTTGTGGCTTAAGGCATGGCAACATGAATTGTTGTCCATGAATTAAGTTTGACCCAATGGGGTCTTAACCTCTATATAAACAGGCTGGAGGGTGTGCCAGCATATCCCATTGCTGGGTGTGCCCATCAGCCTACTTTTCTTTTGCTCTTGCAAATTCCCCCATTCCCTATCCCCTATGTGTGTTAATGTGAATTGCTTCCCTCTTCCTTTTCCCCTTTCAGAATTCCACTTCTACACTTGCACTCCCTCTTAGTTCCTAAGTTCTGCCCCCCTCTTGTGAGCCTTGCCTTAGGACCTTGAGTTCCCTCTAAACTTGGACACTTGAGGGCTGGCCCTTCCACACTGCACTATGTCCTAGTCTGGTAATATATTTAGGGTGTAAGCACTGCCCGGAGTCCATGTGAGGCTCTTAGGGAACTCTGACACCCCCCAAATGAGAGAAAGGCTTTGAAATCTAATCTTTGGAGTTGGTTTACTTCATACTTCATACAGGAAGTCTGAATCAGGCTCTCCTTGGTTGTAATTCTTAATTTATGATGTATTTTTCTTTATTTTACTTTTCTGGGTTGTAATAACTTTGTAATAAAACTTTCGGGTTGGCTAGTGAAAAAGGGAAGGGTAACCATGTATGCAAAGGGTAGATAACCTACCTATCGGAGTTTTTGATTTTCTGCACTTCCATACGTAGGTAACCTGCCTATAGGATCTCTAATTTCAGCATTCTCATATAGATACCATGTCTATAGGAATTCTTGCATTCTTTCACATAGATACCATGCCTATAAGAATCCTGCATTCTTTCATGTTAATAACATGCCTATAGGATTTTCTAATTTCAGCATTCTCATACGTAGATAACATGTCTATAGGATTTCTGCACTCTCATGTATAGATACCATGTCTATAAGATGCATATGCATGTAGAGAATATACCTATAGGTCCTTTCTGATTCTTGCATATCCACTTCTCACTAGGCAAACGTATTTATAGGTCTTAATAACCAAACACAATCAGATGTCATGTTCATATAAAACCTAGCATTTAGATGTCATGCCTATAGGGTTTCTGCATTTTTACTATGTCTATAAAATGTGTTCTAAAGTCAACAAACGCATAGAAAGCATGCCTATAGGAGCTTTAAACGAATCTGAATCACCTCACTCGTTTATAAGTCTAAAACTAGCAGTAATAATGTATTACCAATGGCAGAATTTGTGCACTTCTAAAACTCGCTTTTAACTGGCAACTTTTCTTAAATAAGTATGTAATCAGTTGATATTCTTGGTTCTACAATCTGTAGATATCATGCCCATAGGTTTTCGTCTATCACTTAGGCAAGCCATAGGATAACTTATAAATTGAATCAGGTTTTACTAGCTACAACCAGCAGGCAGGCCTGATTCGGGCTTCTTATCTGAACTATGCAATAAATCAGTCTGCCTCAAATCTTTAAGTTCTAATTAGACCTTAAACAGTACGTGCAAGACATGCTAAACTATGTGCTTCTTTGGTTTAAAGGAGGTCTGTCTGAGCCTCTTTATTTGTTTATATGCTTCCCCAAACTTGCTATATGTGTTTTGTTTGTCGCCTTAGTATTTTTACCTTTTGAAACCACAAATGAGCCCAACGACCCCTCCCTTTAGGATTAGTAGTCCCAAGTACCTCCGGGACTTATAGGATTGGGGCGGGTAATAGCATGCGATAAGTAAACGAGACCATCCTTTAATACCTTAAAGGGGTGGGAAAGGGTAGATATGGATATGATGACCACGCGATAACATCACGCGTAAGAGTGATTACCGGATGTTGTGTGGGGTGATCCATATTATTAATAAACCTAGGACCCCCTTCCCTTTGTTTCTTTTAAATCCTTTAAACGTTTCTTCTAAATCAACTCTCTTTAATGCTTTCCGACTTTGTTTATTTCTAACCTTTATGTGAAAAAATCCCCTCTTATTTGAAGTCCTACTTGCCTATGTGTTATTTGTACTTAAGTCACAACAATAGCTTGGCCGGGAACCACACTAGTGGATCCTGAGGGGTGCCTAACACCTTCCCCTTGGGATAATTTCAAGCCCTTACCCAATTCCCCAAAAGGGAACGAGTTGTCCTCCCAAATGTCATAAACCCGATTTCGCGAGAAAAAGGGGGCGCGACAGCATGGCGACTCTGCTGGGGATTTCTTTAGGCTTTTACCATTTCAAGCTGTTACTGTGCCTTTACATTTCTTATGTGCCTTTATTTGTTTAATCGCTTTAAGCATTTAATTCCTTCTCCTAATACAAAAAACTGACTCGTCTCTTTGTTTCTTTCCTTTATTTCTTTTACTGCTTTCCTTTATTACTGTTTTAAATTATGAGGAATTGTTGTAATTATTGCTTTTGTAACGTGCAAATACATGACAACTTGTTTTAATTATTGCATAAGCATGTTTTCAACATCATATTCCACTCGTGCCAAATAAAATACCATAGCAACGCTTATAATGAGTGGTTGCGCCCTTCCGATATTATCACCCCCTAAATTCGGCATAGGCATATTTGCGGTAAAACTAGTCGATCAGCGGAGCCGTCGACAGTTCCGCGCCTTTCCCTCTTGAGTTGTCCGCTCAAGGGTACCAGTCTAAAACCCCATAGAAACCCTTTCTCTTTAAATTGTGGTCAAACCTAGCCGAGTCAGTTATGTTGTCCGCATAATGACTCTTTAAGATAGCCTTGTCCAAAGTCCATTGGGTTTCCTTGAAACCCAAACGGACCTTATCACGTTCTATGCATTCATTTGGAGAACTAAAATGCTTTTATGCTAATTGTTGATATTAAATAGTCGATTCTGGTGGGGGTAAAGGCCTAACCTTTTTGTCTTGCAGAAATATGAGGCACGAAGTCCCTAGATTCGGCATGGTCACCAACATCCACCCAAAATTGCTAAGCTGGTGGGAGGATCTTCATTCCAGTGANGGTTAAGTTGATTCAGGATCGGCTTCACACGGAACATTCTAGACACAAGATTTACGCAGATCGAAAGGTTCGCGATGTAGCTTCCATGGTGGGAGAAAAGGTATTGCTCAGATTTTCGCCCATAAAGAGTGTCATGAGGTTCATGAAGAAGAGCAAGTTGAGCCCTCGGTATATTGGCCCTTTTGAGGTGCTTGAGAGGATAGGTACTCTTGGCGAAATGCGCTTTTCGCCCATGAAGAGTGTCATGAGGTTCATGAAGAAGGCAATCTGCAGCTCAACAAGTTCCGAAATGCGCCGAACATGGTCCGAATCACTCTCGAGGCCTCGGGACCTCAATCAAATATACCAACAAGTACTAAAACATCATACAAACACGCTCGAAGCGTTAAAACACATCAGACAACACTAGAACCACGAATCACGCACCGATTCAAGTCTAAGGAACTTATGAACTTTCGAATTTTAAAACTAATGCCGATTCATACAAAAACAACTCCGATTGACATCAAATTTTGCACACAAGTCATAAATTACATGATGGACCTATTCCACTTTTGAAATAAGATTCTGACCCCTGATATTAATAAAGTCAACTCCCGGTCAAACTTTCGAACCTTCCAAACCTTCAACTTTCCAACTTTTGCCAATTCACGACGAAATGACCTACGGACCCCCAAACCAGCACCCGGACACGATTCTAAGTCTAAAATCACCATATGGAGCTATTGTAACCGTCAAAACTCCATTCCGGAGTCATCTATACAAAATCAAACTACGGTCAACTCTTTTAACTTAAACCTCCAACTTAGGGACTATGTGTCCCATTTCACTCCGAAACTCACCCGAAACCAAAACCAAAATCTCCGACAAGTCACATAACCATAATATAACACAGAGGAAGAAATAATTAGGAGATCAGGGCTAAAATACTCAAAACAACCGGCCGGGTCGTTACATGCCTTTTCAAATCATCGCTCTTCTTTATCATTTTCACTCTTATGCCACCTGTCAGCATATCATTTGTGTACAGTTAAAATTAGGGAAAGCCGATTTTAAGGCTTCGATGGCGTTTTCAAGCGCGGCCTCGGTAGGATCGAAGCACGATACAAGGCTCGTCCTCGAAGCACTCTCCTCGGCAGGGCGCCTCGATGCGGCATGAAAATCTACGATCGTCATAAAGGAGCAGGAGGCTCCCGAAAGCACGTGATGAGGACTGACCGAGTCTGCAAAAATAGTACAAATCCATACTAAGCCGTTGCACAGCTGTACTAGAAGCATTTATTCTTTATTTATTAGACATGTGCTATGTTGGGATTCACCCCTCCTATATAAGGGGGACCCTTGTCATTTTGTAAGGGGGATATATTGAATATAACACAACATTCTCTGCTCTCTTTGCTAACACGATTGTTCTACATATTTACTGCTTATTTTTACATTGTTCATTCATTTTTCATTTATTGTTCATTCATTGTTCATCATTTATTGCTCATTATTAATCATAAAGGTCGTCTTTAAGGCCCTCATTATCATTGATTCTTTGTTAATAGCTCATCGTTATTAACCCCATATAGACCACGAGGTCTCGCTCCAGCCAGCTCGAGGTCCAGCTTTGTGACCCCATTGGTTTGCACATCTTATTCTCTTTACTTATACCTAGCATCGATTGCTTAACAACTAGCATAAAAATAAATCACGTATTTTTAGAACCACAAAATCAAATATAATTGTAGTTACCATTTTCAAGGTAAACAGTTTGGCGCCCACTGTGGGGCTAAAAATAATAGTGATTGTTTTAGTGCTGGTTTTCTGAAAACTCAAGTTATTCTTCACACTTTTTCTTGCCAAAGAATCTCTGATTTTAGGTCAAAATGTCTGACTCGGCGACGCACACGAAAATAACGGTATTGGGCTTTAGGGAGAAAACGGTGCAGATGCCAGTGTACCACCGCAAAACCCAGGGGTAGCATCAGCAGATGCCGGTGTACCTCCGTAAAAACCAAGGTGTCGCGCCCCCTTTTTCCTTCGCGGAGTCCATGTTTTGACATTCATTGGGAACAACTCATTTCCTTTTAGGATTTGGGTATTTGAAGAGTCGCCACCTAACGGATTATGGTGCGTTAGGGCACCTAGAGCGGTTAACTCATGTAACTAGTTTGCATCACCAGAGATTAGGATAACGGCTTGAAATAACCTTGAGGGGAAGGTGTTAGGCACCCCTCGCGGTCCACAACGGTGGGTCCCGGCCGAACTTAAACTATGTGAATTAGCCTTTTTAGCAAGTAAGCAATTTCAACAAATATTCGCAAATAAAAGCATGTTTTTACATTCTACACACAGGTATGATTCAGGTAATGGGAGCAAGAGAGTGGTTTGAACAACTTGCACATATGTAAAGAAAAGTAAATTCATTTAAACAACGGGAGTTGGGAAAGAGGGGTCCTAGGTTTGTTCGCCTACAGGATCATGCCCACACAATGCCCGGTAATCACTCCTCAATGAGGGGCTACACGTGACATTAGCGTGTAGTCATCATATCCTTACTACCCAATTCTCTCCCCTTGGTCATAGCCTAAAACGTTCTATCAACCTTGAAAGATATCCTATGCGTGCATTACCCGTCCCTTCCTTGTGGCCTTGGAGGTATTTAGGACCTCTAATTTAGGTAGTTCTAGACCATCCTAAGGTACTTAAAGGAGAAAAATCTAGGCGTCAACCAAAAATAATTAGGACTGCATTAAAGAGGGAACAATTAAAGGCTCACATTTTACCTCCACAAATAGAACAAGTAAGTGCACATCTCAAACAACAGTTTTAGGTATTTAAGAGGAACTCTAGAACAGGATATCTAGGTGAGCAGAGAATATGCAATATTGAGTTAAGACCAAAGTGTAAAAGAACTGAACCCATTTACCTACTGATTTTTTAAACCTGTTGAATATGAGCAGTCTCAAATAACAAGGCGTAGTTTTAGAGTTTGCAGAATTTTAGTCGCCCTACAGGCTTGCCTAGGCGTATAATAGTGATGTCCTATGAGCATGGTATCTAATCATTGATCAGGAATGCAGTAAAACAGTAAACAATTTTAAACGGGCAATTTGGATCCTATAGGCATGCTATCTAGTAATATTAATTAATGCACCGTTGAAAACTTATTAAAGAAACAAATAGATTAGTTAAATAAATTGATTCAGACCTACAAATGTGAGTTAAGCTGATTTTAGACCTAATTAAAACTGATTTAGATCCTACAGGCATGATTTCTAATTAAACATAAGGTGAAACAAGCAGAATTTATTTGACCAAAGCGAAATCCCTATAGGCATGATTTCTATTAAAGATGATTTTAAATCCTATAGGCATTATCTCTAATTATATGAAATGGAGCAGGTAGAATTCATTTCAACCTAGAAATCCTATAGGCAGATTGTCTAACACAGCACATGTAAATCAAAATAAACCCTATAGGTATGTTATCTACCCAACTTTACCAACAATATACAACTACCCTCCCTTTTCACTAGTCACCCCAATGTTTATTTACAATTAATTATAACAGACCAAGAATTGAATGAATTACATAAATATAAATAAACATTAAACTATAGGGTGCCTGAAGTAGGCCCAAAGTAGTTTCCAAGCCTCAGTAGTCTCAAGTGCCCAAAATTCCGTAGCCAATTTCATGTCTAGGTGTGTCAGAGTTCCCTAAGGACCTCAAGGATCCCGGGCAGTGCTCACACCCAGACCTTTCTCAAGTAAGAACTGATTTATGTGCAGTGTGGAAGTGCCAGCCCTGATATGCCAGAGTTCAGAGAGACCTCAAGGGTCTCTAGGCAGTACATACAAGAGGGGCATTACTTAATGAACTAAGAGTAAGTGGGAGTGCATAATTTTAACAGTGTAGAGAAGGGTCTTAGGAGTGAGAAGACTTTTTGAAAACCAGTACTAGTTTGAGTAAAACAGTAGTTGGAAAAGCATGAAAAAGAACATCTTAAAATCAGAATACCAGCCCCAGAACAGCTTTAGAAAACACTTTGGCAAACAGACTTCACACAAGGACAAAAGGGTAGGGGACACATAGAATGCACCTTAGTGACAGCACACAAATACACGGATTCCTCAAGAAGTTGTGGAATTGACAAGTTAGTTACCAAGACTACAGCAAAGATATGTTGAGAACACATAGGTCTTAGACATGGCCAATACACACAAATAGAGTACCTTTGAAAGGGCTAGATGTCTTAACAGGATCTCATTAGTGAAGTAGAGTAGGTAAGACTTAGATGAACAAACTAGACAAACACTTCATGAAGCATTCAAAGTTTTAGAAATACTAATCACATATAGAACAAGCAGAATTTAGACATGCTGGGTGAGACAGTAAACAAACAATGCAGCTTGGACATACTAGTGAACAAATAGGATTCATGCAATTATCTAAAGCAGGATTGGGCATGCTAAATAGTATACTAGTTATAGCTTTTAACAGAACAAACTTAAACATGCTGAGTGATACAGTAATTAGGCAGTGTAATCTAAGCATGTTGGTCACACATTGAGCATATGACACTAGAATAGCAAATAGAACTGGAAATCACAACTAATGAACTGCAACAACAAAGAAAACACATAGTTTTGGAATGTGAATTGAGTCAGGACATATCAATCAAGGAGAGAATACAGAGTATAGAGCAGAAATGGTGCAAATAGCCAGCCTTGACTTACAGCCGGCTGGATTAGTGAGAATTGCAAGTAACAGAAGAGAATAGAGAGCTTTTGTGAGTGTGAGAGTGTGGAGGAACTAGTGTTCGTGTGCAGAGGTTAAAATAAAGAGAGTTTATATAGTAGCTCAAGAGTAGAACAAATAAGGTAAAGCAATCAACAATCAGTAATTAAGGAATTTCAGAATCAATTACACGAAGATTCAGCATAGTTTTCTCCTTTAATTAAGGAAAATCAACCAACGGTAATGACAGGAACTAATTAAGGCAACAGGTTCAATCAGACCGAGTAAAGAAGTAAGAATCAGAGATCTTATTAAGGAAAAGAGTTCAAATCAAACCAAAAATAAAGAGCTTCAGAGTACAATAGTCAAGGGTTTAATTAAGGAAGGAATCATGCAAAGAGTCAGCAAGTATCGCAGACAATTTCAAATAAGGCAAGAAAGGAATAGTCAAGAAACAGATTGATAAATCAAAAATTAAAATCAACACTGATTTAAAGGTGAAAATATAGGTTTACCATGAATAGGCGGAAAATGAATATAGACACATAGAATCAGTAAAAAAGTCGAACCAAGAACCTTAGTAGAGGCACATTAGGATAAAAATCACAAGACATCGAATTAGGCTAAAGAGTAATCACAGGAACCAAAGCATAGGACAAAGTCAGTACACAAGTAAATCGGAAAAACTCACAATCCAAACAAAATGCAAAAAATTAGGGTTTTTAGCATAAACGAGTTGGGGTAAAGCAAACCTTACGAAATCGATTAAACCACATAAGAAACAGAAGATTAAACACTCAAAGTTATCAAATGTTTTAGAAAAAGAAATTTTCAGGAAACCCTAGCTTTTAAAAATGGAAAACCATTCGAAAATTGGAAGGTTCTTGTAAAACTCATATGAAATAGGTTCGATCCATCTCAGATCTTGCACAGATCTGAGAAGCTCAAAGGGCAAAAATTAGGGTTTCGAGAAGAACAACACAGAGGTGAAGAAGCAAGCTTAGAAATCCATAGATCTAAGGCGACATAGGAAGATCTTACTCAAAATCGAACCGGAACAGCCTGAAACAGGCGAGCAAAGACCAAAGGCGTAAGCAGACTAACCCTGGTCCCTTGAGGACCTTGGAGACGGTGATACCAGCATAGGAGAGGCCATTAGAGGCCTGGGGGTGGTGAGAAACCACCATGAATGGCCATAGATGAGTGCCGGCGAGGGTGGATTAGGGTTTAGACTTGAGAGCATTTGAGAGAAGAGAGGATTAGGTGACGGCGGGGAGAGTGTTAGAATGATTAGGGCTTGGGGGGTATAGGTTGGTTTATTTTAGGAAGTGGGAATCTGGACAGTTGATCAAAATGATCAACGGTCAGGATTTGGCAAGAAGTGGGTCGGGTAGATGCTGGGTTTGGGCTGGGTATATTTTGGGTTAAAATTGGGCTAGTTAATTGGGTTGGTTTCAAATGAAAAAGGGGCTATTTGTTAAATACGTAATTAATTGGTAAACAATTTTAAAAAATGGTTAATAAATTATAAAAAAATGACTTTCATGCATGGAATGTTTTAAAGTAATTACTTAATATTTAAAAATATAAAAGGCTATTTTCCGGTAAAAATAATGTAATAATGCATGCATAGGCTATAATTGCAAAGTAATTGCAATTGCATCCTAAAAATACAAATGCGGCTATTTGTGCAATAATTGAAACTTAGTACAAATGCAAATGATAAAATTAAGCCACAAAAATTATTATAAAACTATTTTGTGATGCAATCAGTGATTGTTTTATAAAACAAATGCTGGGATAAATTAATTAAAATGTTTTTAAAATGCAGAAATTGTATGAAAAATACTAATCGGTGCCAAAGCATAGTTTGAAAATATCATGGGAAAAATTGGGTATCAACACAAGGGAGGGACCAGCACAACTTGCCATCGATGTGAGCTCACACAACGCCGTGCATATCAACGTAAACTCTCATACCAACGGAAGTGTGCGTGGGGAAGAAAGAGACGTTAGTCTCCAAGTCATCTTTGAGATGTTGCAAGCGCAACAAGTGGCCATTGCTCAGCTACAAAGTCACCAAAAAACTCCAAGCACAGTAGCACCTGAAACGCCTCCTCGAGTCGAGCAGACGCCAGAGAAACCGAGTAACAACGGGCCAGCAGCAGACCCCGCTATTGTGAAGATGCTTGAGGACCTCACCAAAAGGATTGAATCAGGGGAAAAGAAGATAGAGGATAACGATAAAAAGGTGGAGACTTATAACTCGAGGGTCGATCAGATCCCGGGAGCGCCCCTGATTCTGAAGGGTGTAGATATAAAGAAGTTCGTGTAGAAACCATTCCCACTAAGTGGGGCTCCGAAGCCCATCCCGAAGAAATTCAGAATGCTTGATGTCCCGAAGTATAACGGGACCACGGACCCCAATGAGCACGTCACTGCTTATACTTGTGCTGTAAAAGGAAATGACTTAAAGGACGATGGGATTGAATCAGTACTGCTGAAGAAATTTAAAGAGACACTGTCGAATGGGGCCATGATGTGGTATCACAACCTACCCCCGAACTCCGTAGATTCATTTGCCATATTGGCAGACTCTTTTGTGAGGGCACATGCCGGTGCCATCAAGGTCGCCACCAGGAAGTCCGATGTCTTCAAGATCAAGCAAAGGGAAAAGGAGATGCTAAGGGAATTTCTATCCCGCTTTCAGAAGGAGCGAATGGAATTACCGCCGATATCCGATGACTGGGCAGTGCAGGCCTTCACTTAGGGCTTGAACGAGCGAAACTCGATAGCTTTGAAGCAGCTAAAGCAGAAATTGGTTGAGTATCCTGCCGTAACTTGGGCGGATGTACACAACAGATATCAATCAAAGATTAGGGTCGAGGACAACCAATTGGGAGCCCCTCTGGCTCAGTATATCCAAGTAGTCTGAGCCAAAATCCACAGGAAGGGAGTCGAGATCGGGCAAAGAAAGGTATCAACCATACTCCAAAGATCGAAGAGACACATCGAAGCAGAATATACCTCGAAACGATCGAGAAGTAGATCGAGGCCAAAATTCCCGGTGACTTATGAGAAAGACCGGGTTCGACAGGCATTCAAGGCCAATGAAGGCACCCCGATTGTCGAAATACAACTTTAATATCGATGTCTCGGACATCGTATCAGCCATGGGTAGAATCAGGGATACCAATGGCCAAAGCCCGTGCAGTCAAATCCTTCACGAAGGAACCCCAACTTGAGGTGCGAATATCATGGCATTCACGGTCATAGGATCGAGGACTGTAGACAGCTCCGAGAGGAGGTGGCCCGGCTGACTAACAAAGAGCACCTTAGAGAATTCCTCAGCAATCGAGCCAAGGACCGCTTTCGAGAAAGAAAGGCGAATGAAAAGAATGAACTAGAAGAACCTCAGCACATCATTCACATGATCATTGGAGGAACTGACGTCCCACAGGGGACCCATGTTTAGACGGGCTAAAATGCCCATCGCAACGGAAAGGCAAACTCGGAATTACATACTTGAGGACGCCCTTGCATTTAGAGAAGAAGACATCGAGCCGTTGTCCCACCTCATAATGATGCACTGGTAATTTCTTTTCTTTTGAATAACGTCTAAATTAAATGTGTGCTCCTGGATCCAGGTAGCTCGGCCAACATAATTAGGTCGAAGGTGGTGGAGCGGCTCGGACTGCTCGATCAAATCATACCCACCTCTCGAGTTCTCAATGGATTCAACATGGCAAGTGAGACAACGAAAGGAGAAATCATCCTCCCAGTCAACGTGTCCGGTACAGTGCAAGACGCCAAGTTTCATGTCATCGAAGGTGACATGAGGTAAAATGCCTTACTTAGAAGATCGTGGATTCACAACATGAGGGTGGTACCATCAACTCTTCATCAGATGATGAAATTCCCAACAAAAGATGGTATAAAAATAGTGCACGGAGAACAACATGCAGCTAAGGAGATGTTCGCAGTAAACGACATAGCACCAACATCGACTCTCCCCGTTCATAACGAGTCAGGGAACAGGTTAATCCCCGAGGAACAGGTGATCTGTGAGCATTCGAACGAAGATGATGAGGAAGACTTCCTCACCCCTCGGACCTTCGTTGCCCCCGAGGAGTCGTAGGCAACAAAATCAACGGTCGAAGAACTCGAGCAAGTCATCCTGATCGAGCAACTTCCAGATCGAAAGGTATACCTGGGAACGGGATTAACCCCCGAACTCAGGAAAAAACTCATTCAATTTCTTATTCACAACATTGATTGCTTCGCTTGGTCCCATTTAGACATGACAGGGATCCCGCCGGAAATAACCACCCATCGACTGAGTGTCGATCCCAGGTTCAAACAGGTGAAGCAAAAGAGGAGGCCTCAATCCGAGGTAAAACATGCGTTCATCAAAGACGAGGTAATGGAACTCCTCAAAATAGGATCAATTAGGGAGGTAAAATACCCTGAACGGTTGGCTAATGTGGTAGTGGTTCCCAAAAAAGGAAATAAATTAAGAATGTGCGTAGATTATAAAGACTTGAATAACGCATGCCCCAAAGACTCATTCCCGTTGCCCAACATCGATCTCTTGATCGATGCCACGACCGTCCACAAGATCCTCACTTTTCTCGACGCCTACTCCGGGTATAATCAAATTCAAATGAACCCAGAGGACAGGAAAAAAACTTCGTTCATCACGAAGTATGGTACATACTGTTATAATGTAATGCCCTTCGGGCTAAAAAATGCAGGAGCTATATACCAATGCCTAGTTTATAAGATGTTCAAACATCAAATAGGCCGATCTATGGAAGTTTACATTGATGACATGCTAGTTAAGTCCCTGCGCGCAGAGGACCATTTGCCTCATTTGCAGGAAACATTCAATATCCTTAGAAGCTACAACATGAAGCTCAATCCCGAGAAATGTGCCTTCGGAGTAGGATCGGGCAAATTTTTAGGCTTCATGGTGTCAAATAGGGGGATTGAGATCAACCCCGATAAAATCAAGGCCATTGAAGAAATCATAGTTGTGAACAATGTGAAGGCCGTACAGCGGCTGACCGGGCGGATAGCGGCCTTGGGCCGATTCATTTCGAGATCATCAGATCGGAGACATCATTTCTTCTCCTTGCTCAAGAAGAAAAACAGCTTCGAGTGGACTCTGGAATGCCAACACGCCTTAGAGGAATTAAAGCGGTATCTCTCGAGCCCGCATTTGCTCCACACCCTAAAAGAAGGCGAAATGTTGTACTTATATCTGGCTGTATCCGAGGTAGCGGTAAGTCGTGTGTTGGTTCAGGAAGAACAAGGTACGCAATTCCCTATTTATTACGTGAGCCGGACTCTTGGAGATGCTGAAACCAGGTATCCACACTTAGAAAATCAGCTCTCGTATTGATAAGTGCATCTCGAAAATTAAAACCTTATTTTCAATGCCATCATATATGTGTTTTAACAACATACCCTCTTAGAAACATCTTGCACAGACCTGAATTATCGGGCAGATTGGCCAAATGGGCCAT
Organism: Nicotiana attenuata; assembly: GCF_001879085.1. Classification (NCBI taxonomy): domain Eukaryota; kingdom Viridiplantae; phylum Streptophyta; class Magnoliopsida; order Solanales; family Solanaceae; genus Nicotiana; species Nicotiana attenuata. The sequence continues at coordinate 32,755 of NW_017672114.1, forward strand.
CGAGCTCGGAGGGTATGATATCGAGTACCAACCCCGGACGACTATCAAGTCCTAAATTCTGGCGGACTTCGTGGCCGACTTTACTCCTGCCCTAGTGCCCGAGGTAGAGAAAGAACTCTTTCTAAAAACGGGCACGTCATTGGTGGTATGGACCCTATTCACCGATGGTGCCTCGAACGTGAAAGGATCCGGACTTGGCATCATTCTGAAACCGCCTACGGGTGGCATGATTAGGCAATCTATAAAAACTTCACAATTAACTAAAAATGAGGCCGAGTATGAGGCCATGATTGCAGGTCTCGAGCTGGCCAAGAGCCTAGGAGCAGAGGTCGTCGAAGCAAAATGCGACTTCCTTCTAGTAGTCAATCAAGTAAATAGGAGCTTCGAAGTTCGAGAAGACAGGATGCAAAGATACTTAGACATACTTCAAGTCACATTGCATCACTTCAAAGAATGGACTCTGGTCCACATTCCTAGAGATCAGAACAGTGAGGCCGATGCACTCGCGAACCTGGGGTTGTCCGTTGAAGAAGATGACATACTCTCGGGGGCCGTTGTACAGTTATCCAAGTCGGTGATAGAAGAAGGCCATGCCGATCAACTCAACGAGTATAACATGGGATTGGAGGAATAAATACATCGACTATTTGAGGAACGGGAAGCTGCCCACTGACCCAAAAGAATCGAGGGCCCTTCAAGCCAAAGCAGCTCGATTTTCACTCGACAAGAATGGAACGCTATATAGAAGGGCCTTCGATGGACCTCTAGCAGTATGCTTGGGGCCGGAGGACACCGATTATGTACTTCGAGAAATCCACGAGGGCACTTGTGGAAATCATTCTGGCACCGATTCTCTGGTTCGAAAGGTGATCTGAGCAGGCTACTATTGGGACAATATGGAGAAGGACACCAAGGAATTCGTTCGAAGGTGTGACAAATGCCAAAGGTTTGCGCCAATGATTCACCAACCTGGTGAACAACTACATTCAGTCTTATCACCATGGCCGTTCATGAAATGGGGGATGGACATTGTTGGCCCCCTACCAACGGCGCCAGGTAAAGCTAGATCTATTCTGTTTATGACTGACTATTTCTCGAAATGGGTGGAAGAACAGGCCTTTGAGAAGATAAGAGAAAAAGAAGTCATTGACTTCATCTGGGACCACATCATATGCCAATTCGGGATCCCCTCCGAGATTACATGTGATAATGGGAAACAGTTCATAGGCAGCAAGGTGACAAAATTCCTAGAAGATCATAAAATCAAGAGAGTCCTATTAACGCCCTATCACCCATGTGCAAATGGACAGGCCGAATCCACAAACAAGACCATCATCCAAAACTTGAAAAGGAGGTTAGAAAATGCGAAGGGAAAATGGAGAGAGGTATTGCCCGAAGTACTATGGGCATACCGAACAACTTCGAAGTCAAGCACCGGAGAGACACCGTTCTCTTTGGTATACGGAGCCGAGGCTTTGATACCGGTCGAGGTCGGAGAACCAAGTGCCAGATTTCGACATGCCACTGAGGACTCACGAGGACTTGAACAACGAGGCCATGACTATAGCCCTCGAACTACAAGATGAAAAGCGCGAGATTGTACTCGTCCGAATGGTCGCCCAAAAGTAGAGGATCGAGAGATATTATAACAGGAGAACAAACCTCCGATACTTCGGAGTCGGGGATTTAGTCCTAAGAAAAGTCACCCTCAACACTCGAAACCCAATTGAAGGGAAACTAGGCCCGAGCTGGGGAAGGATAGTACCGCGTCCTCGGAGTAGTAGGCAAAGGGTCCTACAAACTCGACACCATGGAAGGCAAACAACTTCCAAGCAATTGGAACATATCGATGCTCAAACGCTATTATTGCTAAGTTATAACCCTATCCCTTTTCATTTATGTTTTATACTGACTTATTGCAGGTGTTCGATTGAGAGGAATCGAAGCACCCTCCAACTCGAAGACCTTGGGTTTTAAAGCATGCATTGCGCTCTTTTTCCCTTAGATCAGGTTTAATCCCAAACAGGTTTTACCGGCAAGGTTTTTAACGAGGCAACATCCATATGCTACCTAAGGAGAACTCATCAAGTATTCAAGTCTTCTCTTCAATCAACCTCAAATACTGGGGGGCGTCACCCCAGGAAGTCACCTCTCTGAAGAAATCAAAACTATGCCTAGGAGGACCTCGATAGGAGAATGTTGTATTGGGCCAAACGGTCAAATGAACCGTGTCCATATAGAATAATCGAGCCTCCAAAAGCAAAAAACATGTACGCATATATCAAGTAATCAAGGAAGCCCCTTTGCTTATCAATACACTTTGCGCTTCGAAGAAGTTCACTACTGTCACACAAAATGGCCCAAGAGCCAAAAAACTCCCGAACACTCGGGGACTGTCTTCAACAGTCAGCTCATCGAGTCGTCAAAACTCGAAATCGTAAGACCTTGATCAGGCAACCTCGAACTCATATGCCCTCACTGAGGCAACATCAAATCTGTAAGTCCTCAACAAGGCATGATCAAATCTTTAAGACCTTAAAAAAAGCATGACCCCCGATATTAAGGCCAAGGCTATATAACCGAACTTGTAAGACCCCTAAAAGGCATACCCTCGATATAGACGCCGAGGTCACCACACACGGGACTAAAGTCTACGACCTAACATAAAGACTACGGTCTAACTAAAAGGCTACGGCAGAATTAACGCGGCACGGAGACGTCCGACTGCCGCTGTAAAACAAAAGGCCTCCAAATACTTCGAGAATACCTCAAAAAGAACCGGTTAGTCAGGCTACCCTCGGCATAAGCAAAAGGAGCTTCGATAATATCAGCTCCGAACAATAAAAAGCTTCAAAAACAATCAGCCTTCGATCAAAAAGGTTTCGAAAACTCAACCTTCGAGCGAGTCTCCCGAGGTACTCAACTATCGTCACATATCGACTCATAATCGAGGTTCTCGTCTGAGCCGTCGAAGAGTCGGACGAACATAAAACATGCCAAGGCATAATCAAAACTTCAAAAGTCTTTAGCCAAAATGAAGGAAAACTATAGCCATATTAGAGGTCGCATCAAACCAATCTAAAAAGAGCCTAAGGGTCATCGCGTAAGAGCCTAATGGCCAGCCTAAAAAGCCTAAATGCCATTTGCGTAAGAGCCTAATGACCAGCCTAAAAAAGCCCCAGGGCTATATTTGTTCCAAGTTCGAGCAAACGCTCACTCAATTATTAAAGCTCAAAGGCTGCTCGAGTTCGAGTCAGGTCTCACTCAGGAACTATCTATAAAATCTTAAAGCTATCTTTATTTTAAGTTCAGCCAAATCTTCACTCAAGTAAAGGCTACCCGAGCCCGAACGAACCCTCACTCGGGGACTTTTGGTAATAGCCTAAAAGCAAGCGAGCGCCGACCTGGTTGTTGAGTCCAAAGGCTACCCGAGTTCAAGAAAATTCTCACTCGTGGACTATCAACGAAGCCTAAAAGGGCTAGCTTTGTTTCAAAAAATCGAGACCCGGCTCCCAATCAGTTAAAGGGTTTATTATGTTCCGGGTCTAGTGCCAGAGCTAACGGATTAGAGTCATACACTTGGAATCATCACAGATCAAAGGCAAAATAAAGAAATTCTTATATTTAAAAAAGATGTATTTACAAGAGCCCCTAAGAGAAGGGGACAAATAAAAGCCTAATCTGCCGCCGGGGTCACTTGACCGGGCAAAATTTCCTCAAAAGTGGTACCCTCAACGGTTTATCTCCCGACCTCGGCACATCAACGACCTCCTCCTCGGGGATTTCCCTATCACCTCCGTCTTCCTCAGACCCACTGACTGAACTACTGATTGAACCATCGTCACAAGAAAGTAGAGCTTCCGACTCTTCCTCTAAGGCCTTCACCCTCTCGATCTCAGCAGACAAATCAATGCCCCCTGCGTATGCATCCTCGAGAGCCTATCTCTGAGACTTCAATCGGGCAAGCTCCAAGGCTCGGGTCACTCCAAGCTCGGCCTCTTCTGATACCTTCCTGGCTCAAGCATTTGTAGTAGCAGCATCTTTTCGATACAAGGACATGAGCTCGTCGGATTTAGATTTGGCTACAGATAGCGCGACGACCGTTTCAACATGGAGATCCTTACACTTACTACTATCCGCCCTCGCATCTCGAAGATGACGCTCGCCCGAGGTCAACCTCTCTTGAAGGGCATCTCTCTCGGAGGTTGTCTCATCCACACGCTGCTTGAGTCCGAGAATCTCAATATCCCTGGCTCCGAACCCCTCCCTCATCAGGGCGTCATTTTTCTCAAGCTACAAATATCAACCCAAAGGTGTTAAGTTCCGAAGTCGGACTAGCGCAAAAATAAAAACATGCAAAGACTGTATTACCTGCACAGCAAGATCAGTTCGCTCTCGAGACACCGCCTCCGAACGAGCTCGAAGGTCATGAAGTTCTTCCTCCCTTTTTGCTAAAAGGGCTCTAAGCTCGTCAGCCTCTGATGAGAGCCTCCTACATTCTTCCTCATAACGGGTTGACTCAGCTTGCGACTTAGCAACAGCCCGATTGTAAAGCACTATGGCCTGAAAGAATCCAAGAACAAAATCAGTAAAGATGAGGATTGAAACCTGAAGCGAAATCGACAACGGATCACCTGTTTGCATAGCCATTCGACTTCCTCGAGGATGAGCGAGGTATTGAGTTCGGGATTTTCTTCGACCCCGGGAAAGAGTCCTTCAAACAAGTTATTCCCCCCGAGGGATGCCCCGGCATCGGAAGCCTTTCTATTTTGGACATCCCGTATCTCCCTCGGAGATAATGCCGGACCCAACAGAGAACCAGCCACATCAATAACTCCAATTGGATCGATCGGGGCCTTCCCTTGCCTTCGAGGGGCCTTTGAGCTGGGATTCCCTAACTCATTTTCCATAAGCCCCTTGGCTCGAGGAATGTCTTGTCACTGACCGGCTCAGGGGCATTATCTGATCCACCCTCGAGAGCCTCTTCGGCCCGAGGTGGGACAACATCAGTAACTTCTGGTTTGGAAACCTTTGGCTCAACAGCCATCGGCCCAGCAAGACCCGAGACAGACACACTTTCTCCTTCCCCCGAGCACATGCAGGGAGTCATCCTCCTCTTCGCCCCTAGCTCAGAGACCCTCCGCTGCTTCCGAAGTTAGGTCCGCTGAATCAACCTTAGGATTTTAAGCTTTTGCCTTCTTTGGTTTCGAGGATTCAGTCGGCGATTTTCTCTTTCTCTTCTGCTCCTTGGAAAGACTTGAGGTGTCCGCCTCCCCGGTAGAGCTTTCCCTCATCAAAGGGGCATCTCCCAGGCCTGCACAAACACCAAAGGCAGTTACGAAAGCTGAGAATATGGTTAAGGAGTACCTCCTGTAACGAGCTCAGGTACGGCAGAAGAAAAACCTCACCGTGGTTTTTTGCTTCCCATCGGGCCTTGGCCAGATCGCGCCATACGTGCTTATCATACGGGTAGATCGAATCGAGCTGGCGAACCCAGCCCGTAAGATCCTTAACCGCGCCAGGGTACCACTCAACAGCTGCGCACCAACGAAAGAAGTTAGTTCAGGAGGGAAGATGGTCCAAAGAAATGAAAAAATAGTTAATCAACGTATTTCTTACGATTCATGTTCCGTTCCTCGGGGAATGAAATACTTTCAGCAGGAATTAAATTCGAAGTCCTAACTCGGACAAAGCGACTCATCCACTCCCTGTCCTTGCTTTCATCGGTACATGCAAAGAAAGCCTTCGGGACCCGACGTTGAAGCTTAATCAGGCCGCCCCAATAAAGTCGGGGGCTGTACATCCTAATCAGATGGTCAAGGAGAAAAGGTAACCCTTCGACCATGTTTGCAAAGTGCCTAATCATGTAAACGACGCACCAGAATGATGGATGAATTTGGCCAAGAGTCACCCGGTATTGGCCGCAGAAGTCGAGGATTACAGGGTCTATCGATGGAGAGGATGGCCCTACCGGACCTAGGGTGAAGGGATATGTGTACACGCTAAGGAAACCGGGTTTGTGTGTCGTTATATCTTCCTCCCGAAAGGGTGCCTCCACCTGCACCGCCTCTCCCCAGCGGCAGTCAGCTTTTACCTTCTCGATGTTGGTTATCAGATTAACGTATCTGGACATGGGTTCGCACCGCCCTGGTTTCGAAGAAGGCTTATCAACCGTAAAATCGAAGGATGTCTCACAGGGTCCGGGCATGCATTCTTCAAGACTAGGAGGCGTTATGGCCTTGCCCTTAGACGAGCGTGAAGATGAAGAAGCATTATCGCCTTGAGGAACGGTTCTAGAGGTCTTCGCCATTTCTATTGAAAGATTTCAGAGGGGAAGAGAAAAATTGGGCAAAAAACGAGCGCAGGAAAGCAGTAAGGAGAGCTTCTTAAAGTTCGAAGATGGGATGGAAAGTAAGGAACGAAGGATTGGAGTATTTATTGGGGCCAATAGTGCACATTGGGAAAAGCCCAGGGACGGCTAACCGTTGTAATCAATTCGAGGCTTTTTTGAGAGCCGTGCGAACGTGACTTTTAAACATCCCTTTTTTGTCACACCAACCGCTTGCGTGACGTAACTAACATAATGATGGATGCATTGAAGAGTTGAAGAATTCAAACCGTTCCTTGATATTACATTCCAAGGAATGCGGGGACTATCTGTGTACGGTTAAAATCAGGGAAAGCCGATTTTAAGGCTTCGATGGTGTTTTCAAGCCCGGCCTCGGTAGGATCAAAGCACGGTTCAAGGCTCGTCCTCGAAGCACTCTCCTCGGCAGGGCGCCTCGAGGCGGCATGAAAATCGACGATCGTCATAAAGGAGTAGGAGGCTCCTGAGAGCACGTGATGAGGACTGACAGAGTCTGCAAAAATAGTACAAATCCATACTGAGCCGTTGCACAACTGTATTAGAAGCATTTATTCTTTATTTATTAGACATGTGCTATGTTGGGATTCACCCCTCCTATATAAGGGGGACCCTTGTCATTTTGTAAGGGGGATATATTGAATATAACACAACATTCTCTGCTCTCTTTGCTAACACGATTGTTCTACACATTTACTACTTATTTCTACATTGTTCATTCATTGTTCATCATTTATTGCTCATTATTAATCATAAAAGGCCGTCTTTAAGGCCCTCATTATCATTGATTCTTTGTTAATAGCTCATCGTTATTAACCCCATCTAGACCACGAGGTCTCGCTCAAGCCAGCTCGAGGTCCAGCTTTGTGACCCCATTGGTTTGCACATCTTATTGTCTTTACTTATACCTAGCATCTATTGCTTAACAACTACCATAAAAATAAATCACGTATTTTTAGAACTACAAAATCAAATATAATTGTAGTTACCATTTTCAAGGTAAACATCATTAGTCCACGTGGCGAGTCTACTTTTCCACCAATATAATAGCAATTCCTATAAATTATTTACTGTATTACAATTTCTTACGATGTACATAAAAACACATTGCATTGTAATCCTTTCATAGTTAGACCGGGAATTAAACAACCCATAATTGTAGGTTTACTTGCAGAATGTCTTTATTATTTGTAGATAGACCATCATTTTTAATTTCCAAACAAAGCACGTAGCCACGTACCCAGCAAGTAGTAATATTTGACGTAACTACTGCCATAAGTAGAGACAAAAGTTGGTTAAACTAAAGTATTGTTTTCTCATCATATCAATAGGAACACAGTTAATGACACACACAAAAATATTTGTTTTAGGTTACCATATATGTGATACCTACTATTAAAAAATATGTTCTAAATTTAGTAGATTATTATCTTAGTTTTTTACTTTCACTTTTATTTTGTTTTATTTTATTTTATTTTATTTTATTTTTGTATGTTGATATGAGTTGAGCTTAAAGAATAAAGTAAAAATTCATACAGTCGACCCAACTTGTTTGGCACTGAGGCATAGTAATAATAATAGTTGTTGTTATATTCTTTCTCTTTCATGATAATTTTATTTGCAATATTAACATCTTGTCAACTGGACTTAACGGAATGTTCTGGGGCAAACCGATCGTTAAGATAGCGCCGGTATCGTTGAACTAAAGCACCGAAGGGTGCGAGCTTATGATCAATGAAGTAATCCAATAGTCTGGCTGGGACGATGAGATTATTAAACAAATATTAACGTGAACTAACAGTTTATTTCCATTATTGTAATAGGCTATAGCTACTAGTGTACTAGTACTAGTTGTAGAAAAATGTACCAAACAAAGTAGTGAGTACTAGTTATAGAAAAATAAAAATAAAAAAGTAAATGGCATAGAAATGGTAGTAATAGGCTTTTGGGTTAAACAAAAGGGTAGTCGTCGTGTGGCATGTTGTGCACTCCAAATATTCTTCCAACAAAAAAGATTTGCTACCTCACCCATACACGCACAACATCCTCTTCTTTCTTTGTTTCTTGTATATATAATTTTCTCTTTTTCTACCCAACATTATATTTGTTCGGCATTGCCATTTTCCATTTTATATAAAAAGAAGCTTTGGTATTAACCAAAGAGAGTAATGAAAAGAAAAGAGAAAGGAAGAGGATGATAACCACATTCTCTCTTTTCATTTTGTTATGCCTTCTCTTAGATCTCTGGTTTGTATCCAAATGTTGCATTTTCTTGCTACTTCATACATACACTTTTCTGTTTTATTAGAAAAATTGAATCTTTTTTTTTTAATGAGTCTCTGATCTATCTGAATTGTGAATTTACAGAGGCAGTGGATTGAGTACTGATTGATGGTACAAAGATCTGATTGAATCCAACAACAGAACAGTATTCTGCAAACTGGGGTCTGCCTGATTTTCTTGATAAAGGTTTATATTTCACGGAATACTATTCTTATCCACATCTGGATCTGTGTGCTTATTTTTAATTTTCCTAGATTTTGTTTCCTGTGCATTCAATTAATTGTGTACTGTATAGAGTAGTTTTTATTGTTGTGGTAGATGTAATTGTTTCATTGTTTGAATGATGATAGGAGAAATGATGGAGACAGATCTCGGTAAGCTATTTATAGGTGGGATATCTTGGGACACAGATGAAGAACGTCTTAAAGAATATTTCAGTTCGTATGGAGAGGTGGTGGAAGCTGTGATCATGAGAGATCGCAACACGGGTCGTGCTCGTGGTTTTGGCTTTGTTGTCTTTGCCAATCATGCAGTTGCTCATAGAGTCGTTCAAGAGAAGCACATCATCGATGGCAGAACGGTCAGTTTCCCGTTACATGTCTGATTATAGTTCAGCAAGTTTATACATTAACTATTACGCCTCAATGCCTAGTTAGTTGGGTTGTGGCTGTATGAATTCTCGCTATCTATTTCACTCCATTTGGACCTGCTTCATTCCAGTATTCTATAACTTTAGCTTCCTTAGTGCTAGAAGTTCTCTACATTTTCTACTGACGTACTAATCTTTAAACAGACTATAAAGGAATCCTATCAAACACTTGGCTTTACTTAAGAGTAATCAGTAATATCATGACTAAACCCCAATCTCAACTTGTTGGTATCACCTATACGATTTTTTGCTTCCATTGTGTTAGTTTTTTTGTAACATGGACTGTGAGAAATTGTAAAGTCATTTGTGACAAGTTCAGCAAGTTTGCTGTTCAAAATTTACTACACATAATTGATGGTATTACCCAAAATGTTTCCGAAAAATTTCACTTGATGCTTAATTCATGCTGGATTGTGCTAGTTAGAATCAAATGAATTATCATCTCTGTTTCTCCAAATTCTTCGTTGGCATCCAATTTTCAGGTTGAGGCAAAGAAGGCTGTTCCTAGGGATGACCAACAGACGATAAATAGAAACAACAACAGCATTCAAGGATCTCCGGGTTCTGGACGCACAAAAAAGATATTCGTTGGAGGTTTAGCATCTACTGTTACTGAGAGTGACTTCAAGCAATACTTTGATCAGTTTGGTACAATTACAGATGTTGTAGTGATGTATGACCACAACACTCAGAGGCCAAGAGGCTTTGGTTTTATAACTTATGATTCGGAGGATGCAGTGGATAGGGCATTGTATAAGACCTTTCATGACCTAAATGGTAAAATGATTGAGGTGAAGCGCGCCGTTCCGAAAGAGATGTCTCCGGGGCCCAACCGGAGCCCTTTCAACGGATACAACTACGGACTTGGTAGAGCAAATAGCCTTCTCAACAACTATGCTCAAGGGTATAGTCTAGGTTCGATTGGAGGATATGGGGTCAGGATGGATGGTAGGTTTAATCCAGTTGCCAGCGGACGTACAAGTTTGTCTCAGTTTTCTACTCCTGCTTATGGAATGGGTGTCAATTTGGACCCAGCTTTGAGCCCCACGTTTGCAGGAGCTTCCAACTTTAACAATAATAATCTTGGTTATGGGCGGGTTCTGAGCCCATATTTCAGCGGCAGCTCAAGCAGATATGCTACACCCATTGGATATAGCACAGGGAGCAGTAGAGGTGATTCTTTGCTTAGCTCCCCAACCAGGAATGTATGGGGAAACAGCGGTCTTAACCGTTCTCCAAGTCCTGGTATCTCCGGTTCCTTTTTGGGTTCTGGAACTGGTATTTATGGGGTCTTTGGGAATAATGGTGCCAATTGGGGCTCTTCTGCTCCAGTTGGTAATTCTACTGGTCAGAATGTTGGGTTCAGGAGTGCGGGAAACAGTTACGGCCTTGGATCTGGAGGACTTGGAAGAAGCAATGCAGCAGGTTTTGCTGCATCTAGTGGTGCTTATGAGGGGCCTTATGGCTCAATATACGGTGATCCGACTTGGCAAGCTGTGCCTTCTGATGCGGATGGTTCTAGTTCATTTGGATATGGACTTGAAAATCCGACAAATGTTTCAGCTAAAGACTCCGAGAGTTATATTGGAAATTATAGTATTGCCAATAGACAATCGAATAGAGGTACGAATGCTCTTCCAATTGCATACCCTGTATGATTTTGATAATTTTCTTCTGTCATTTCTAACCTAGGCTTCGTATTGTGCCTTCCCTTTTGATGTATTTCTCTTGATTCTTGACATATATCTGTCTTATTACCAATGTTGGTCAATTAGATATAGCTGGCTTTTCCCCCTCTTGATTTAGTATGCTTCTTTTTATAGGAACTTGGTTTTTGGCTTGCAAGGACACCTTTTTGATTTAGTAGACTCTAACTTGAAAGATCATTAAAATATTCACAAAATGGCGCAACAGGATTTGAGCTCGTTTTAGTTAGTAGTTGTTCTAAGTTCAAATTTAAGCTAACATTCTATAAACTATGTTAACGTCATAAGCGTAGTTTTGATAGGAAGATTTGGAGTGAGATATGTTAAAAGGATTCAAAACGTAAAAAAGGTGTTGTTCCACACCCCTACTTTTCTGTTTGTTACATTGATTTGGTATGCTCATTTGAATTACCTTATAGTGGGGTGAAATAGTCTTCTTTGTCCACAAAAATGGAAGTGGTTGAAACACCGCCCGGTATGCCTCATATGAAGCTTGAAGATACCTTATTAGAAAAAACGTGAGGATACCTTCGCTGACCTTTTTCTCCTATATTAAATAGGACACGCTGTTCAACATCTTTAGCTGGAATTTTAGCAGAACAGTGGGCATGCAGCTTTTCCTTTAGGTCCTTGGCAATCTTGCGTTTGTATTCTTTTTCAATGTCTGCAATATTTGCCTAAAAGTGAAATTAACCAAAGACAAAAATAAATAGGTCTTAGAGTTGAAGTTCTTGGGAATTGTTCTTAAGTTTAAGATTATAATGGTGAAGCTTGTAGCCGTTACTTTTACTTAAGCGGCTCTTCAATTTACATAAGCATAGTTCAATCACTTAAGTAAACCAGAAACAGTTTTCAGGAGCTGGCATAAGATAGTAAAACCTTGTGGTTATGGGAATGAGGGTGAGTGAACTAGGGATCTGTGTAAGCCCCAGTAATATGGGAATTGGGGTTTTGAATGGCAAATAGGGTAAGTACGTGGATTATTTTTCCTTCTGACAATTAGTGCAGGAGCTGTTCATGTACCTTATAACGTTTGATCATCACCTTTGTAAAAGAGTTGTCCTATTGTTTTGACGGCATACAGTATTGAAAAAAAATTCAAATTATGTTTGTAATATGACTTTGCAGTACGACTTTGGTTTCAAGTTAACATGCCCCAATTACATATTCATCACTATCAATGAGTATGAGAAAAAAGTTCCTTGATTTAGCATGAGATAATACCTAGAGAATAGGAATGGTGGTCGGATGGGAGATGAATTAGGTCCTTCCTCTCGTTGCCAATCCGCTGCCATTGCTGCTTGAGGCCTATGGCGTTATGGTTCAAAATTTTTATTTCCTACCTTCCCTATGGTCTTGGAGAGCTACAGGAGATCCATAGTTAGTGACTGAAGGAGGATTATCTCTTTCCCGAGCTCTGCCCTTTATTGGCCCATATTGATGAATCTGTAGTGGACATATAAAAGGACTGAAAATGTTTTGGAACATTACTTTGTGTTTGCTTTAAGAAAATAACAATCACGTCTTATGGACAGAAGAAAGAACTCTGAAGATATAAGTTATAGGCTCCTGGTAACAAATTTAATAGCAATTAATGCCCTTATTCAAATGCGGGGAATAGACAAACCTGTTTTGCTCATGGATGCAGTGTTCATTCACTGAAATTTCGTCATATACAAAAATGTATTGTTTTGCTTCCATGTCTTCCGTCAAACTTGCTATTGGGTAAATGCAGAATAACCTTTCGTGCATTATCTTTCTCCGAGATTACATGTTCTCTTGAATCAATGCTATATGTTACTTTGTGGGAAATTGTTCAGATATTGAGACTGCTTAACATTTTCTTCTTGAATATTTCCAGGAATTGCGGCATAGGAAATTTCTTTATTTTGGATATCTGAAGATTCTTAAAAGTGCCTTGAGAATAGCAAGTGGGCTGCGAATTTTAATACATATATCCAAAAAATATGCATTTCAGCTATAGCTGATGATATAGAGCTAACGAGGGGCCTGTCAGATAAAGTATACATATTCAGAGAGAGCAGTTTTTAAAGGGATTTTGTGATGGTTTGAGGTTTCAATTTTTCGAAAGTAATTTAGGCTCGTATATGTATATCAGATTATACTTGACACCATCCATTGCAGTTGATGTGTTGTGCATCCACAACAAAGCGGATACCATTCGAACTACATTGAGAGGTAGAGTTATAATTTTTATATATTTTTTTTATTTTTAACTTTTTGTTCGGTGTAGTGACTGGCAAAGCTGCTGGTGTCTGTTCTCTTAGTTCCCCTTTTTTCTGGGGTTTGTTTTTCTCTCAGATTGTATTCAACATCCCTTTTGATTTACTATAAATAGGGGATATGAACCTAGGATCTACTATAAATAACTACTGAATTTTCTGATTCAGTACTCGTTGCAGATTGTACAAGCGCTCTATGTTTGAGGCATCATTTTTAAGTAACTATGTTGCAGATGAAATAGATACTGTTTTCATTATAACACTTCTTACTAATGGTGTTTTGACTTTTGAAGATTTCTATAGATAAGACGATGGTTTCTTGCATTTTGTAGGTTTTTATGCTTTTCTCAAAACATTTCCTTTGAAATTAACACACGTTTTGGTTTTGCTAAGATTTTTGTTCCTACGTAATGCTAGAAGATTATAATTTCAATCTCATTTGATGAGAACAACTGCCTATTGGTTTTCCTTGTTTTGCAATTAGATAGTATTAACTTTTTAATTCAACTATAATATCAATGAAAGTCGAGGTTGAAGTTGCAAATGCCAGTATTCAAACCTTCATGATCTCAATCAAAAGTACTAGTGCTCCAAGGATCGCCTTAGGTCCGAGTTCGGGTAAGGCCGAGTTCGAGATCGACGAACCAGACTCGAGCTCGAAGACAGAATGCAATGCTCGAAGAAAGGAGTACGAGGAATACCGAAGCTGAGTATGCTCGACCCCGAATAATGCCGTTAAGGATTTGTAACAGAATGAGCAAGATTCCTTCCACGTCCCCAAGATCATGGCGCAAATCCCGGAATAGGATTGTACGATTCCGTACTAGGCGGTTAGACAGCTGTACCAATGATATTCCTTACCGTAAATAGAAATGTACCTTATTTAGGGTTTCCCTATTATATAAAGGGCACCCCAATCATTTGTAACATCATCTAATCATTGGCAAAAAATATACTATCTTACTTTTTTGGCTCATTGCTTATCAGACTTGTCTTTTCCCTCCACTGTTCTTACTTTATTATTCTTGGTTCATCTCGAGGTCACCAAGCTCGAGGTCAGAACTGCTTGAGTGACACTGTTTGATTCACTTGTTGCTTTCATTCATATTTTACATTTCTTGATTATTAATTGGTATTGAACTAAATCACATATCTTTAAAACCACAAATCAAATTTAATTGTTACTCGTATTTTCGAGGTAAACAGTTTGGTGACCACCGTGAGGCTAAAGATAATAGTGATTATTTCTTTACTGATTCTCGTTACACACGTTATTTTTACGCTTTTTCTAGTCAAGATTTTCTGATTCTCAAGATTAAACATGTCGAAATCGCAAAATGCACCTATTCATGACAACGAAGGTCTTGGATTTCAAGGGGAAAACAATAATTTAGGGGTCGGTGTACCACCGATAAACCCTGGAAAAGTGCAAAATGTGGAACCACTTGATGTCAGTTCACATATTGCTTTGGATGCAGATTTAGGCGCAGACCCCAGAGGGAGTGTACGCAGAGAAGCCTGATCTGGGGGCTAAGGAACACTAGGTATGGGAGATGGGGGAGTCAGCCTCCAAGTGATATTCGATATGCTGCAAGGTCAGCAGATCGCCATCGCTCAACTTTAAAGCCAGAATAAAACTCCGAGTATAGTTGAACCAGAAAACACTCGACGTGCTGAACCGGCACCAGAGAGGTCGAACGGAAATGACTCAGGGATTGACCCCACCATTATGAGGATGTTCGAAGAGCTCACCAAGAGGATCGAGTCCGGGGAAAAGAAGAAATTGAGGACAATGATAAGAAGGTGGAGACTTATAACTCCCGTGTTGACAAGATACTGGAGGCACTTCCAGTTTTGAAAGGTTTAGATGCAAAAAAGTTCATACAAAAACCATTCCATCAGAGCACTGCTCCCATGCCCATCCCTAAAAAGTTTCGCATGCCCGATATACCCAAGTATAACGGGACAACCGACCCTAACGAGCATATTACTTCATACGCTTATAGAATCAAATGAAATGACTTGAACGACGATGAGATGGAATCAGTATTGTTAAAAAAATTTGGAGAAACATTGTCAAAAGGAGCTATGATTTGGCATCACAACTTGCCTCCTAATTCTATTGATTCGTTTGCTATGTTAGCAGACGCCTTCGTGAAAGCACACGCCGGAGCCATAAAGGTGGCAGCAAGAAAGTCGGACGTCTTCAAGATAAGACAAAGGAACGACGAGGTGTTGAAAGGAGTTCGTGTCTAGGTTTCAGATGGAGCGCATGGAGTTACCACCGGTCTTGGATGACTGGGCAGTACAAGCTTTTATGCAGGGTTTGAATAAAAGGAGTTCGATCGCGTCTCGACAACTAAAGCAGAATCTGATTGAGTATCCAGCTGTGACGTGTACATAACCGTTACCAATCAAATATTAGGGTCGAGGACGACCAGTTGAGAGCCTCCTCGGGCTCAGTTCATCCTAACAGGTCGGCAGCTAAGCCCCCGAGGGATACAGACAGGGAATCAAGGTCAAACAAAGAACAGTATCAGCCATATGTTGATTGGAGAAACAATGGTTCGGGCCACAACGCTCCTCGAAACGATCACAGAAACGATCGAGGTCAAAGCTCTCGGGGACTCATGAGTAAGAGCGGGTTCGATAAACACACCGATCCCGCGGAGGCACCTCGATTGTTAGAGTATAATTTCAGTATAGACGCATCAAGGATCGTGTCAGCTATTGGAAGAATCATAGATACCCGGTGGCTCAGGCCTATCCAAACCGATCCTTCTCAGAGGAATCTAAATTTGATGTGTAAGTATCATGGCATACATGGCCATAGAATCGAAGACTGCAGGCAGCTAAGGGAGGAGGTAGCTCGGCTGTTCAACGAGGGTCACCTTCGAGAATTTCTCAGTGATCGGGCTAAAAACCACTTCAGGGAGAGAGATGCAAGAAAAAATGAGCAGGAAGAACCACAAAATGTAATCCACATAATCGTTGGCGGTGTCGACATCCCACAAGGACCTGTGTTCAAATGCACCAAGGTATCAATCACCAGAGAAAAACGGACTCGGAGCTATGTGCCCGAGGATGCCTTATCATTCTGTGATGAGGAAACGGAAGGCATATCTCAACCGCACAATGACGCCCTGGTAATTTCTATCCTTTTAAATAAAATTCAAGTTAAACGTGTTCTAGTGGATCCAGGTAGCTCGCAAACATAATCAGATCGAGGGTCGTAGAACAACTCGGCCTACAAGATCAAATTGTAGCTGCGTCCCGGGTCCTAAATGGCTTCAATATGGCAAGCGAAACAACAAGGGGGGAGATAATTCTGCCAGTAAACGTAGCCGGAACCATACAGGATACGAAATTCCATGTCATCGAAGGCAACATGAGGTATAATGCACTCCTCGGGAGACCGTGGATACTCAACATGAGGGCAGTGCCTTCAACTCTTCACAAGATGATGAAGTTCCCAATAGAGGAGGGAGTGAAAATAGTTTACGGAGAGCAACATGCTGCAAAGGAGATATTTGCAGTTGAGGAAGTGGTGCCGATACTAGAGCCTTCGACCTCGAAGAAATCGAGCACCAAAGGTAAGCAGGCGGCTAAATAATCACCGCCCCCGGCCTCAACGAAATTAGAGCAACAGGTAATCGAAGACGAAGAAGAGGACTTCCTTACTCCTCGAACCTTCATCGTTCCCGAAGAGTCCGATGCAACCAAATCAACTGTCGAGGAACTGGAGTAGGCCATACTGATCGAATACATGCTCGAGAGAAAGGTATACCTGGGAACGGGATTAACCCCTGAACTCAGGAAAAAACTCATTCAATTTCTTATTGATAATATGGATTGCTTTGCTTGGTCCCATCTAGATATGACAGGGATTCCACCGGAAATCACCACACATCGGCTAAGCATCGACCCCAGGTTCAAACCGGTGAAGGAAAAAAGGAGGCCCCAGTCCGAGGTGAAACATGCGTTCATAAAGGACGAGTTAACCAAACTTCTTAAAATAGGGTCTATTCGGGAGGTAAAGTACCCCGAATGGTTAGCCAATGTAGTTGTAGTTCCTAAAAAAGGAAACAAACTTAGAATGTGTGTAGGCTATAAGGACTTGAACAAAGCATGCCCAAAAGACTCCTTTCCACTGCCCAACATCGATCGTATGATCGATGCCACGGCCGGCCACGAGATCCTAACTATTCTCGACGCCTACTCCGGGTATAACCAAATTCAGATGAACCCGGAGGACCAGGAAAAGACTTCGTTTATTACTAAATTTGGAACTTATTGTTACAATGTAATGCCCTTCGGGCTAAAAAATGCGAGAGCTACATATCAACGACTAGTCAACAAAATGTTTGAAGAACAAATAGGTAAAACAATGGAAGTTTACATTGATGATATGTTGGTTAAGTCCTTGCGCGCAGAGGACCATTTGAATCATTTGCAGGAAACATTCAAAATTTTGAGAAAGTACAACATGAAGCTTAACCCGGAGAAATGTGCCTTCAGAGTTGGCGCGGGTAAGTTCCTCGGCTTCATGGTGTCAAATCGGGGTATCGAAATTAACCCTGATAAGATCAAGGCCATCGAGGATATCACGATCGCGGATAGTGTGAAGGCCGTGAAAAGTCTAATGGGACGAATAGTTTCCCTAGGTCGATTCATTTCGAGGTCATCAGATCGAAGTCACCGGTTCTTTTCCTTGCTTAAAAAGAAGAAAGATTTCGCGTGGACCACGGAATGTCAGCAAGCCTTAGAAGAATTGAAGCAATATCTATCGAGCCTGCCTTTGCTTCACACCCCGAAGGTAGATGAAAAACTTTACCTATACTTGGCAGTATCCGAGATAGTGGTAAGTGGTGTACTAGTCGAGAAGAGCAAGGTACGCAGTTCCCTATTTATTATGTGAGCCGAACTTTAGGAGATGCTGAAACTAGATACCCTCACCAAGAAAAATTAGCACTTGCATTGATAAGCATATCTAGGAAGCTAAAACCATATTTTCAGTGTCATCCCATATATGTATTAACAACTTACCCCCTTCGAAACGTTTTGCATAAGCCCGAGCTATCGGGCCGGTTGGCCAAATGGGCCGTCGAACTTAGCGGGTATGATATCGAGTATCAACCACGAAGGGCCATCAAGTCGCAAATCCTAGCTAACTTCATGGCTAATTTTACGCCGACCCTCGTACCCAAAGTGGAGAAAGAGCTCCTGCTGAGATCGGGTACATCATCGGGGGTATAGACCCTTTTCACGGACGGTGCCTCAAATGTGAAAGGGTCCAGGCTTGGCATTGTCTTAAAGCCACCTACGGGTGGTACCATTAGACAATCTATCAAAACTTCTAGGTTAACTAATAATGAGGCCATGATTGTAGGTCTCAAACTAGCTAAAAGCTTAGGAACAGAAGTCATTGAAGCCAAGTGCGATTCACTGTTGGTGGTGAACCAGGTGAACAAAAGTTTTGAAGTTCGAGAGGATAGAATGCATCGGTACTTGGATAAGCTACAGGTAACTTTGCACCTCTTCAAGGAGTGGACTCTGGATCATGTGCCTCGAGAAAGGCCGATGCACTTGCTAATCTGGATCCTCGATCGAAGAAGATGATATCGTCCCGGGGACTGTCGTCCAATTATCGAGGTCTGTGGTTGAAGAGGGTCATGCCGAGATAAATTCAACAAGTTTGACTTGGGATTGGAGGAATAAATATATCGATTATTTGAAAAATGGAAAACTCCCATCGGACCATAAAGAATCAAGGGCCCTACGAACCAAGGCTGCTAGGTTTGCATTAGATGAAGATGGAACATTGTACCGGAGAACGTTCGATGGGCCACTGGCGGTATGTTCAGGGCCGGGGGACACCAATTATGTTCTACGAGAAATCCACGAAGGTACTTGTAAGAGTCACTCCGACGCCGAGTCTTTAGTTCACAAAGTTATTAGAGGAGGGTATTACTGGGATAGCATGGAAAAAGACACTAAGGAGTTTGTTAAAGTGTGATAAATGTCAAAGGTTTGTGTCGATGATCCATCAGCCCAGAGAATAACTCCACTCGGTCCTATCCCCGTGGCCTTTCATGAAATGGGGAATGGACATAGTCGGCCCCCTACCAACGACCCCAGGTAAAGCTAAATTTATTTTGTTTATGACTGATTATTTTTCTAAATGGGTAGAAGCACACGCCTTCGAGAAGGTCAGAGAAAAAGAAGTCATTGAATTCATCTGGGACCACATCATATGCTGGTTCGGGATACCTGCCGAGAGTGTATGTGACAATGGAAAACAATTCATCGGCAGCAAGGTAACGGAGTTCCTCGAAGCACACAAAATAAAGAGGATCTTATCAACACCATACCACCCAACTTGAAATGGACAGGCCGAGTCAACAAACAAAAACTATCATTCAAAACCTGAAGAAAAGGTTGGACGATGCAAAAGGGAAATGGAGATAAGTTCTACCCGAGGTCCTTTGGGCATATCGAACAACATCGAAGTCTAGCACGGGGGCTACTCCGTTCTCTCTAGTATATGGCTCCGAGGCCTTCATCCCTGTTGAAGTCGGGGAACCCAGCGCCAGGTTTCGACATGCGTTGGAGGAGTCAAATCACGAGGCTATGAATACTAGCCTCGAGCTCTTACATGAAAAACGAGAGGCAGCGCTTGTTCGGATGGCCGCACAAAAGCAGAGGATCGAAAGATACTACAATAGAAGGGCTAACCTTCGACACTTCAGAATCGGGGACTTAGTTCTACAGAAAGTCACCCTCAATACTCGAGACCCGAATGAAGGGAAATTGGGCCCGAATTGGGAAGGACCGTATCGAGTCCTCGAAGTTGTCGGTAAAGGATCTTACAAACTTAGCACAGTGGAAGGTGAGCAATTGCCGAACAATTGGAACATATCGTTACTCAAACGATACTACTGCTAAGGTATGAATGTATCTTCCTTGTCCATTTGAATTTAAAACTAACTCATTGCTGGTGTTCAATCGAAGATATCGAAGGCACCTTTTTACATGTAGGCCTTAGGTTTTAAAGCATGCGTTGCACTCTTTTTCCCTTGGATCGAATTTTTTCCCAAATGGGTTTTACCGGCAAGGTTTTTAACGAGGCAACAACTATATGCTACCTAAGGAGAACTCAACAGTATCCAAGGCTTCTTTTCAATCAACCTCGAATACTGGGGGCATCACCCTCGGAGGTCATATTTTCGAGGAAAATACTTCACGCCTAAGAGGGCCTCGATAGGGAAACTTTGTATTAGGCCAAACGGTCAGACGAACCGTATCCATATAGAATAGTCGAGCGCCGACGGCCAAACATGTACGCGTGTATCAATTATCTGAAGAAGCATTATGTTTATATCAAAAACATTTTGTGTCTCAAAGAATTTTACTATTATACGAGCTCTACACTTATAATCCTACGGGAAACGGCTCAAGAGCCAAAGCACGAATGCACCCCCGAAATACTCGGGGACTGTCATCGATAGTCAGCGCATCCGATTCATCGAAAACTCGGACTCATAAGACCTCAAAGAGGCATTCCCTCGATACAAAGGCCAAGGCCAACATACTCGGGACTAACCTTTCGAACTTGTTCGAAAGGTTATCGGGAAACAAGTCCAAGAGACATACCCGAAGGCTACGGCCATATTAAAGACTACGGTCATATAAAAAGGCTACAGCCGAAATAATGCGGCTCGGAGATGTCCGACTTCCGCCATAAATTAAAGGCCTTCAAACACTTTGGAAAAATCGGTGAAATCAGGCTACCCTCGGCAAAAGCAAAGATAAAGGGCTTCGATAAAATCATCCCTCGAATAATTTAGAGGCTTCGATAACATCAGCCTTCAAAAAAAACCTCAAGAGGTATTCGATTATGTTTACACAAACAAATTACTAATAAGGTTCCGATCCGTCGAACCTTCGAAAAACCCAACGGGTACAAAAAATACATGCTAAGGTATAGATAAATTTTCACTAAAGTCTTTTAGCCGACAAGAGGGAAAAATTATAGCCGCTTTAGAGGCCAAATTGGCCCAACTTAAAGAGCCTAAGGGCTGATATATAAGAGCCTAAGGGCCAACTTAAAAGAGCCTAAGGGCCAAAATATATAGGGTTCAAGACCTTGCTCTCACTCAACTCGGACTAAAGAGTCCCGACATCCCGAGCTCGCATTAAATCAATTTAAGCTTAGCTCGAGGATTAACTAAAACCTTAAGAGGTGTTATGTTGATCAATAAAAAACCTAAGGGTTTATTATGTTCTGAGTCTAGTATTCAGACTAATCATTAGAGTTATACAATAAAAATTTTCACAGATGAAGACGAAATGGAATTCAACACAAATTAAAGATAAAGCAAAGAAGTTCTTTATATTCATAAGAGATGTTCTACAAAGTATATTTACAACACCCACGAGGGGCCCTTGCACAAAAAAGAAAAAGAGAACCTAATCTATTTCGGGGTTACATCCCCGGGAGCAACATCCTAAGGAACTGCACCCTCTGCAGTTCTATCTTCGGGAACCTCCTCTTCCTCGGGGACTCCTTTTTCACCTTCCCTTCCCTCGGAGCCACTCACGACATCTTCATCATCAGAAGAAACAAGAAACCTGGCGTCGATTTCCAGCGCCTTTGCTTGGGCTATTTCCTCAGTAAGGTCAAATCCTCGGGCGTAGATTTCTTCGAGAGTCTCCCTCCGAGCCTGGCACTTGGCCAAATCATTACTCCATTTTTCCCAGTCGGAGGCCTCCCTCAGCTCCTCTTGAACAGCCTTGGCATCCCTTAAGTATACGGCGATGGTCTTGCCAGTCGTAGCCTTCGTCTTCTCAACTTCAGCCTTGGCCTGTACTGCTTCGGCCAGGGCTCTAGCAAGCTTTGCCTCTAACTCCTCAATTTTCTTGGCCTGGGACAGACTCTTCACTTTAATGCCTCGGAGTTGAGTTTCAGCCGAGGTCAGTTACAGCTTCCTCATCAGCAGCAAGCCGATCCATGTTCTCTTTCCATCGATGGCAGTTAGTATTAACTTGATCAACTTCGCCCTTGAGCTGCCCAATCATCTCCAGCTTCTGCTGCAGCTGAGACATCGAAGTGTTAGCCTCCGAAGTAAGGCCAAGAAGACCATACTCTGTTAAAATCACAGTTACCTGCTCATCTAGCTCGGTCTCGTTTTTTCCGAGCTTTGGCCAATTCAGCCCGAAGGTCCTTAAGCTCCTCCTTCTTTTGGCTACAGAGGAGCCTCAGGGCCTTCTCTTCACCCCAAACCTTCCTGAGCTCGGCCTCACATTGGCCCAGCTCAGCTCTAAACTTGACGATGGCCTATACATGAAATGAAGATATGTCAGTCAAAGAAAGGGAAGAAAAGAAAAAATCACAACAATGAAAGTTAGTATTTACCCGAGAGAGGAGACGTTGAGCCTCTTCGAAGAGGGTGGATGCATTGTTAAGGTCAACAACATCGTCAACCCCGGTAAAATAGTCCCGGAAAGGGTCTTCCTCGAGGACCTTGCTCGGGTCGGGTGTTCTCAGAGCCCGAGCATCCTTTATTGTCTCATTGGAGTAAAATGGTAGAGAAAGTGAGTGACCCATTGTCACGGCCCCGAGCTCCTCACTCGAGGTGCTCTGATTAGCTTCAGCCCTCTCAGCACTTGTCCCCTCCGGCGTATTTGTTGAAGGAGGAGGCGAGATCTCGATCTCGGGGGACTCGAGGGCTTTTTCCGAATCTTTCTTCGGAGTTCCTTCATCGAGAGGCAAGGTATCAGGTTCGGAGGACTTGGCGGTCTCGACTAGTTTCCTAGTTCAGGGTACCAGCGCCGATTCTTCACCTTCGTTCTCTTCGTCTTCCAAGTGTTGAATGGCTGAATCCAAGTCCACATGAATGAGTTTTCTCCTCGGCTTCCAAGTAGGGGCCGCCTCATCCTGGGTATCTTCGGGCTTCGAAGCCCTCTTTCTTTTGTTTTCTTTCCCCGATTTCGGAATCGGGGACTCGGTCCCTTTCCCAGGCGGGGCTGGCCTCATTTCAGAGACATCTCCGATGTCTGCACAAATAAACATGAATGAGATGACATCACCAGTAAAAGAAAGGTATCGAGGCTTGGGAAGGGAACTTACCATGATTCTTGGCCTCCCATTTACCCCTCGATAAATCGCGCCATTTGCACTCATCCTACGAAGAGGTGGCAGCTAACTTTCGGACCCATTCCTCGAAGTCAGGGACAGCGTGAGGCGTCCAAGCAGCAGCTGCAGAAAAGATAAAAATATTATGAAACACGGAAGCAGAATATGAAGGAATATTTGTTAAGGAACTCCACTTATGATTAAAGTTCCATCTCTCCGGGAACGGCATTTTGTCCCTAGGATGACATCTGAAGTCCTTACTCTGATGAACCAGCTCATCCAGCCTCGATCTTTGTCTTCATCATTACTAGCAAAGAAGGCCTTCTTTGTTCGACACTGCAGCTTGATGAGCCCTCGAAACAGCTGGGACCGATACAGCCGAATAAGATGATTGAGGGTAAATTCCGACCCCTCGGCCTTTCCGAAAAATAGCGCAGCATGATCACGATGCGCCAAAAGGAGGGATGGATCTGGCCGAGGGTAACCTCATATGTTTTGCAAAAGTCGATCACTACCGGATCGAGGGGACCCAGTGTGAAGGGGTAAATGTAAACACTTAAAAAACCCTCCACGTGGGTAGTGATGCTTTCCTCGGGGCTCGGAATCTGAACCAAGACCTCGTCTCCCCAGCCGCAGTCCCTCTTCATGACTTTGAGGAACTTCTTCGATATCGAACAAATATATCGAGATACATGTTCACATCGGCCTGGGATATTAGGGGGATTCTCAACATTAAAGTCCTTCTTTATCACACAAGGACCGGGGGTGATTTCGTGAAGGGCTGGCGGCACCACCGGTTTGGTTGGCTGAGCAGTAGAAGAAGATGATGCTTTCTCTTTTTGGGGGACTGTTTTGGAAGTTTTAGCCATAGAAGGAGTTCAGGCGGTGGCAAAGTGTGGTGTTTTATACGATCTTGGCGTTTTCCGGTGATCAGAGTAAAAGTACTGAGAAGAGAAAGAGATGAAGGGGAAAAGTGAGCAAAATAAATGCAATAAAGAGGTAAAGTTTTTGGTTCAAAGAAGAAACTCCATATTTATAGATAAAAGGTGACGGTTTGGCGGCGCTGGTGGCCGACCATTACTGGCATGCATTTAATGTTTTGGGGAAGCGAACCGACGGGACGTTTCGGTCACTTCGAGCGCCCACGTCACGGGAATGACATCATCATTAGAGACTCCGAAGAATCGAGGTTCAAATCGTTTCTTATCATCTTACTCTAAGAAACGCAGGGACTATCTGTATACGGTCGAAATCAGGCACGCCCGATTTCCCCGGCTCGAGGGATCGCCTTAGGTCCGAGTTCGTAGGCCGAGTTCGAGATCGACGAACGAGACTCGAGCTCGAAGATAAAATGCAATGCCCGAAGAAAGGAGTACGGGGAATACCGAAGCCGAGTATGCTCGACCCCGAATAATGCCGTTAAGGATTTGTAACAGAATGAGCAAGATTCCTGCCACGTCCCCAAGATCATGGCGCAAATCCCGGAATAGGATTGTACGATTCCGTACTAGGCGGTTAGACAGCTGTACCAATGATATTCCTTACTGTAAATAGAAATGTACCTTATTTAAGGTTTCCCTATTATATAAAGAGCACCCCAATCATTTGTAACATCATCTAATCATTGCAAAGAATATACTATCTTATTTTTCTGGCTCATTGCTCATCAGACTTGTCTTTTCCCTCCACTGTTCTTACTTTATTGTTCTTGGTTCATCTCGAGGTCACTAAGCTCGAGGTCAGAACTGCTTGAGTAAAACTGGTTTGATTTGCTTGTTTCTTTCATTCATATTTCACATTTCTTGATTATTAATTGGTATTGAATTAAATCACATATCTTTAAAACCACAAATCAAATTTAATTGTTACTCGTATTTTCGAGGTAAACAAACATAAACCTTAAGATTCCAGGTTTTTGTAATTTAACAATCATTCGAGTCGTAGTTATGACAATAAATGTTTCATCTTTGTTGAGCTGTCTTAGTGACAAATAATTTGAAGCCAAGAAAAAATGCATCCAGAAACAGTTAGAAAAGCCTGTTAAGAGTTTAGGAAGAAATTTTGTGAAATTTGTAGCCATGCGATTAGCTGCATTGCAAGCTGGAAAAGTGGGAGGTTATATTCTTGCATCAATTGATCAAAAAGAAAAGAGACCCTCTGCTTCTGCTTGACGAAAAGGGAGTGCTCACTTCTACCATTGCCCTTTTGTGCTCCGTCTTGACTCAGACCTTTAAACAAGTAAATATGAAACCTTTTATTAATTCAGTAAATATTTAGGGAGATTTCATTTTCACAACATACTTATGCTACTACACTCCATATCTACCACACTGGAGATGCATCGCCCAATGATCAGAAACATCGGCTTAATTAGGCAAACTTTTCCAACATAATAGGCGCACAGTAGTTAATCAAATCATTAAAGGACAAATTATGAAGAGAAACTAAGCACAGATTTAATTAGCAAGAAACAACAGAAATAGAATAATGCTTTTACAGAGCCAAGTCAAGCAGTTTCCATCATTCTAGTTCCCCTTATAAAATGACTGAATACCACAATACACAGAATGCTCAGTGTCACTAATACCTGCAGTCTTGTTTCCTAAACTCTAGAGGTCATTTGAGTAGTGTAATCATCGTCACAAGATCTCAGAAGAAAGCTCTGCTACCATAAAACACTCGAGAGCCAGTGCTCTTGGGTGTTTCTAATTTCTGATCTGAACTCGAACTGCCAGAACTGGTCGGTCCATTTCCAATATCCGATGGAAGCTTCATTTTTGCCAATGAATCGGTAAATTGCTGCATGCTTTTCATGTACATGTCCACTATCTCCTGTTGCACAACCTTTTGCTCTGCCTCAATCTCTACTGTGACTACTGGCTTTGGAAATCCGCTACCAGGCTTGATTTCTGATGAGTTGCTCTCAGCATCACCACAATTTACTCTTTTCACGGTGGTGCATTCGGAAGTATATTCTTGAACTGGAGATTTTGATTCTCCCGAGGGCTCTGAAGACTGAGAGCTTGCAGGATGCAAGACTGACGGCGACTCAATGGTTGATACACTGCTTGGAGGGGAATCGCGCTTAGGATATTGGTTTGGATTAGTAATCCCTGTTGGAAAATTCTCCTCAACACGAACTTTTACTTCTGGACTGAGATGATTTGCTGTATCAGTAGAGACCAAGCTATCTGAGCTTTGAGAGTCAAGATCGGTGCATGGTATACCAAAGTACTCAGACACCATAAGATGATTTTCATTTACTATCTTGGGATCAGGGAATTCAATTTTTTCAAATTCATCAGGAAGCGACTCAGTTGCTTTAGCACCCAGCAGAGATGCACGATTGTCAACAGATTCAGGCAATGCAGGAATCGCAATCACTTCAGGTGAAGTTCCACTGTAAGAAAGGGACAACTGCACATATCCTGCTGGAGAGTGGAAGAGATCAGATGATGAAAGAGTAAACTCTTTTTCTAGCTTTCCATTTTTAACGAGGACTTCAGTTAGCGGGACCAGTGCAAAGCCTAGCAGTTGGTCTTCCAAATAATTCCTCACCCTGCTCATCATCCATATCTCACATTTCACGGAGCATTCTATTGTATGGACTTTGAGCCTTAGATTTTCATTGAATACTGGACTTTGCCCTCCACCATTAATAATTTGCGTGGAGACTGCATTTTCAGGATCACTGGTAAGACAAAGTTTTGCATAAACGTCTTGCTTATGGTAAATGCAGATGTTATGGATGTCTCTGGCCTGGTGTACATACACATCTAGAACTCCAATGAAGTCCTCCAAGTTGCAGACTGCAGCCTCCTCTCTATAAGCAGAAACTCCCTGGGATAGGCCACCACGGTTCTTTATGAATAACTCACTGCTCTGCTTCTCGGGCTCAACAAAAGTGGAGGAACCCTTGAATGGTGAAACAATGGACTGTGGGGAACCCATCAATTTGACCACAAATATTAACCTGAAATCAAAAGATAAGTTTGGTATCAAGGAATGCCAAGTCAATTTGTAGTTCTGCTTTCCAGTGTGAGCATGTAATCACGAGATTCAAAGGATTTTGGAATTCAATGTTGTTAAAGGCTCAGTTGATGCATATAAACCCTGAAACTAGGTGCGACACAAACTAAGCCCTTTGCCTTCGCTTAAGTGGGCCTTTAGTGCAGGCATCAAGGCATCAAAACATGTGTCTCATCGCCCATGACTCAATCTTGAGGAGGGCAACATTAAACTTCAAAATAGTCGGCAGAGTGATTAATTGATAAGAAAATGTCATGAATGAAGCTACGATTAGGAATAGGAATTAGAGACATAAAATTGCATCTTAGCATCGGATCATAAATTTAAGTGGTTTTTAAACTTGATTTACACGATTTTTAATTCATGTATTTCACTTATCCATTGTTTGTGTTTATTGTTGTTTCTCTTGCATTATCTGTACAATCTTGTTTCTTCATTAGCACATTTCTTTACTGCAAAAACTCGTGTTAGTTGCATGTTCTATTTAAAACCCCAAAAGGCCTTGGTGCTTTTGTGCACATTTTGCCCTTGACAACAACGACTGCTTGCCATCTTACAAGAAGTAGCAATTGTATCCAAGGTGAAACCTCTAACTTGTCCACCCATTATCCCTACTAGGCAACATTCTCAAGATAAGGTCACATGAAAACACAATTCAGA
Source organism: Nicotiana attenuata (assembly GCF_001879085.1). Classification (NCBI taxonomy): domain Eukaryota; kingdom Viridiplantae; phylum Streptophyta; class Magnoliopsida; order Solanales; family Solanaceae; genus Nicotiana; species Nicotiana attenuata. The sequence continues at coordinate 60,824 of NW_017672114.1, forward strand.
ATTTACTAATTCAAATGGATATGCGAGTGGCTAAGGGACTTGGAGAATTATAATGCTGAAACGAGATCATCCGTGGTAGAAGCAGAATTCCAAACAGGTATCACTCTCATCGGAAAGAAGTAAAAAGATGAATCTTTAACGTCTAACACGTACCCAAGGGTCTAGCCTAGTGATTAGTAAAGTGGGAGGAGAACCATGAGATCTCAGGTTCAAATCCCATCAGGGGCAATAAAACACTAGTTGATTTCTTCCATTCTGCCTAAGTTTTAATAGATAGAGTTACTTGGTACCTATACTGATGGGACGTAGAAGGTACCCCTTTCAAACTCTTTATGATATCAAAGCCAGACTCATCTCAATTCATTGTTTACCCAATGTTGGACCGCATCTTATATTGTCCACGTTCCAGATGTAGAGCCATATCAGTGGGATATAGGTTTCTTGGTCTACTTATATGGTCTAGCACAATCCTCGCCTCATGAACTAGTTTTAAGGGTAGAGTAAGGCCAAAAGCCCATTTCTTTATCAGTCCGCACATTGACCCCCGAGACACCACCCTCGTAAAAAATCAATCTGTAACGTCTAACATAACAAAAGAACCCTCAAGAGCCTCCATAACTAAAATTTTAAATGTAGGACAACTTAGTAGAGAAAATAGTCTGGAATCAAAATAGATAGAACCAAGAGCATAACAATCAGCAACAATAATCAAGCCAACCAGTGAGTTTACGCCATTATTCGAACTTAAAACAAAAATTAAACAAAAAAAAAAAATGGAACTAAGCTGCACGCATGCCAAACTGAGAAAAGGGGAAAATGGGAGGAAAACATAGCAACATACCCAAATCGACCAGAACAAAATTAATTACTCAAACGAAATTCAGCTCAAAATCACAAATGAAGCAAGAATTAAATTAAGCACAAAACACATAGGTGGAAGAAATTAGTTCTTACTAGTAGGTAAAACAGGTGATTTTTCTTGTGTTGACTTGAGGCAGAAAATCGAAGAAGACCCAACTCGAAATTGGAAGCGTAGTTGATGAAGAGAATAAAATCTACTGAAGGTTGGGCAGTGGGAGAAGATTGTCGGAGACCTCTGTATCTTTGTGCGTATGTTTTGTGGATATTTTTGTCTGCAAAAGTTAGTCCTCTCGCTGACAAAGTCCAATCTCAGTGCGCTGCCTTCTTACAATTGGGACCTACGTTCTCCACCACGCGCCACTTGTAATTTTTTATCCTTTTTATTTGCCATTTTAATCTACAATTTTTTAAGAATAAAAAGTTAGAAACTTGTGTTTGTACATATGTGTTATATTAAAGAAAAATAAAAATTTTAAAGTTAAATTATTTTTAAAATTAGAAAGTTGTCATTCTTTTTAGAACGGACTAAAAATGATATTATCATATCTATCTATATCTATATTGATATCTATCTATCTATATCTATATCTATATTATTATAAAAGCACGAATGTTCCATGTTAAATGTCGAACGACCAAAATATCCCTAAAGTGTTAATATACTTTTATGCCCTTTAGAAGATAAGTTATTTCGTCAACAAAGCAATTACCAGTTAGGACAAAATTGTAACGTTCAAAACTTATTCCTAACATAAATATGAACAGAAATCTGAAACCCATCAAGTATCCTAGCTATTGTTGAAGTTCCAATGTCATACCAATCCTATATAGACGAGAACATTATGAACTGACTCTCAGCTTTATATATATGAAGGTCACGCTTACTTTGAATAAGCCATTCCTATTGTGGGAATATCAGTGTTTCTACAGGTATTTTAATTTTCTTCATCGCATAAATTCTCTTAAAAATAGATATGATAGAAGCTCTAAACAAGGGGAGGAAGGTAGTTGTCTACGTGATAGAAGCTTTAAACAAGGGAAGAAAGGTAGTACTACGCTTCTTTACGATAAAAAACTACTGGACTATCAATATAAAATTTCTGGCATGTTTATGCAATATGGGGCATGGAGGGTATTATTCAGACAACAAACTAATATTTCTTATCCTAAAGGGATTAATAGATGTCGATATAATCTACTTTTGATCAATCATAAAAACTAATATTCATTAATCAGAATAGAGGTCGTGGCATAAGCATCTCTATCACTCTCTGGCATAGCAATAGACAGGTATCTTCAATTACAGTAAGTTCTTGTGCCTTATTTTTGGTTTTGTATAATGTTATTTCTACAAAATGGGTCTCTCATCTTCCCCATTATTGGGTTTGTATAATCTGTAATTTTGGTGTATTTTTCAATTGCATGTGGCTTTAATTTTGTTTTTGCTGGTCAAGCATTTGTTAATTTTAGGACCGCAATACCAAGTTCAGACTGTGTTCTTACGCGTTGGAGACCAGAAGATGATGATCCATGTGGCTGGAAGGGCGTGAAATGTGACCTGAAGTCCAAGAGAGTTGTATCCTTGTAAGTATCTGCTGAAATATTATTGAAATTACCTATAGTTGTAGTGATATTGTCTTGGCTCTAGCTATTGGGCAAATTAAATATTTTGAAAACAGATGTGTTTACAAAATGATCTACATTGGTAGGACATCACGTGATATTAAATCCATTAGTTCTTTATCTCTGTTAATTTTGACTGATATAGGAGTTCTGTCTCGCTATAGGATTTTTGTTATCTTGTAGAACTGATGTTCTTGTTCCGAAAATGAATATAGTGTTGAATCTAAGATTTTATTTTTCTTTATCTTGCTTTTTTACTGCACTTTTGGGTAGGTATCTTGCTTTTGCACCGGGCTGATGAAATGGAGTAGTTGTATTAGAATGCTATCATTTGTTATGTCGAAATTTGAAATGGCCAACATGTGGTTTCAGATATATCCTCCATATGGCTACTAGATATTTGAGAAGTGAATGATAGCTTTTTGTGGATCTGCTTTGCCTGCTTATTAAATTTATTCTTTATGCTGTAGGATTCATTATTGAATTACAGACATGCCAAGGTTCAAGAGTTTGCAGAAAAAGCAAAATTCAGATCAGGAGTCATCACAGCCAGCTCCAACAATTCAGACCGCATCTAAAAAGCATTCTGGGAGCCATTGGACTGTAGAAGCAATAGGTAAATACTGTTGATTATTAGTATATATTCAGCAGTCCTTTCTAACCCATTGTTCATCTCTTTCCCGGCTTCATCTGATCTCTTTTCTTACACAGATTCAGAAAAAAAATATCAAAAAGCTCAAAGTGAAAGTCAAAGAAGTGCTAAATTTAACGTGTGAAGAACTTATTATGGTTGATTTTGATTACCTGGACGAACCATTTGGAGATGCACGCGGCCTACTTTCAGGCTTTTGTGGAGTTTTAGCGTGTGACTGCACTTTATTTCCAATCCACTGTGAGAAATGGTCGAGTTTACCAATGTCATACTTCAACAACGTCTTCGATCAAGTTATAAAGGTATAGGCTCTATATTCTTACAACTATATCACTGGGTTTTTTTTTTGGAGAAGGACAACTATATCTCAATTTTTCCTTTGAACTTTATATTTGCATGTAATAGATATGCTAACCAATATTTTATTCTTGAAGCCCAAGTTCTTCTTTAAGACAACTGAGTCAGTTGCGCGACAACATGTTTATAAATCTATTGGAAAGAAATGGGCTGCAAATAAGCTTAACTTGTGGAGTGCATATGAAGACCCACTTAAAAGTAGAGCTGAGATTATTGATAATGTGCCGGATGGAATTCCGCTAGATCAATGGATTTCTTTTGTTGATTACCAATATAAAGATTCAACAAAGGTACTTATGTAACTGCTTCTACTAATCTTTGTACTTATATTATCATTTGTTCTTCTAATTGAGTTTCAAGTATATTTTAATAAGGAAATGTATAAAAAAATGCTGAAAGTAGAAAAAAGCAGACGATTCCATACACAGCTTCAAGACTCAACCACGTTCCACAAAAATACTAATACAACATGTCCAAATGTCCCAATGATGTTGCAACTATGTTATTAACTTTGTACAGTCAAAATGATTCTTACTAACAAATAGCAAATGATCATTTTATGTTCCTTATTATTTAGGTGGAAAAATATAAAAGTATGTTATCTATTTGTCATTATGTATTGGCTTTAGAGAAACATGAACTTTTTCTGTGAATAAAGAAGGTTGGAAATTGCCATTGCATTTTCTTTCTGTAAATTTCCACATTGGACAAATTTAGATGGAAAAGATCTCTTTCCACATGGGCATAGAATCCATAAAGCTTTAGGACTATGGGGATAACAGAATCACTAAGAAGCCATATGCATGGTCTTTGTGTATGGATCTGTAAGGTACACTAGACAAATGCATTCATGGTAGTCTAATTGTGACAATGAATTTTGTATGTGTAGGAAAAATTGAGTTAGCTTTGAGCCAAAGCACCATAGACGAGTCTCAAATTTCGCCGAATGATGCCATTGGTAAGGTGCTAGGAAAAGAGCATTCTGGAAGTGTAAGGGTGAGGTGTGTGGGATTAGGACCTGTCTCCAGTAGAGTTTTTAAACAAGTAAGACCTCGTTTTGGTGGTACAAGTGCTTCAAGTAGTGAAGGTTCATGTTCGTCCCAATGTCAACAGAACCATAATCAAATGATGAATGCTTTGAAGGCATATATGATAATGAAAGAAGGGATAATACCTGAACAGTTTGCGGGATTCTTTGTTTCTCCTTCAACGGTTTCTCCTACAACAGTAAGTAAAGTTCTTCAATTTTTTCTTACTTATATTTGTCTGTTTGCAAAGATAGAGTGGCTTAGGTTAGTACTATTTTTGTAGAGCCTAGAGTTACTTCAATTTCTGATTTGGGCATGATTTTTTTTAAAATTAGGAGCATAATGCAATATAAAATTAAGCTTTTATTTGGTCATGTTTATTAATTGCTAGTGATTATTGGTTTTACTGACTTGTATACATTACCAATACTTTTTCACTTCTCCAACAAAGTATATCTGCACAAACATTTCTTTTCTCAGTCCAGTAAAGAAAAGAAAGACTTCAATGTTACTCTATATTTGAGTTTAAAGTACAAAGGAATCTTGAAGAGTTACACTTATTTACTTACAGTACTTAGTGAACCTAGAGTTCTTGGAATGTCCGATTCTTGCATGATTTTTATACATTGCTTTTTCTTTTTATGCAGCCAAGTGATGCGGGCAGTGGACCCCTTCCGTCCTTGGACCCAAGAAGATCATGCGGTGATAGTAATTCTAGTGACGACCGTTGATTTCATTATAATTGTCTTAGTTAATTTATTGTGACAATATATTTGTGTGGTTGGAGCAGATGCTAGAATGTTGAAGTGATTTAATTTTTGAGTCTAATGATGCTACTTAATGTTGACAACTTAGTTTTAAAGACTAATGATATTTTATGGTTTTACGATACGTTATTGATTTCTCTTAACTTTAAAATATTTTTTCTTTGCTTTGATTATGATTTACACCTTATTCGTTAATATATGAATTAAATAATTCAATGAATTGCCGAGGTTATGACTGCCATGAGCTTTAAATATAAGCTAATAAAAAAAACTTTTAAAATTATTTTGCGGAGGTTTCAAACTGCCGCAATTCGTAATTGAAAAATTATTCTAAGAAGATTTAATTTTAGATTTGCAGGGGTTAACCGCCGCAATTTACCCGCTGCTATGTATTTCTGGCTGTCAGAAAAAACCTGCCGCAAATTGATTGCGACGACTGTTATTATGGGAGTTTTAACGACTGCCGCAACAACATATTGCGGGGGTTTCCAACCGCCGCAAACCTTAAAAATAACCCCGTAATTAGGCTGTTTTTTTGTAGTGAAATAAATAGAGGTAGTGGACAAAATTTATGAAATTTTCCTTTCGCTTGATTTTTTTACGTCTTGCTGGCCGAAAGTCTTGTTGGTCTTGGACGTGTGAATGCTCATGTCTCTCATTGTTTAAGGAAATATGCGATATTTTAATAAATAAGTGCGCAGAAGTATATATTTCATTGAATAAGTTACCATAGGTGCCAAGTTCATTTGTCTATGAGTCCTTCATGCATCTTGGAGGCAAGACAAGTCAAGATGACATATTTTCAGAGTTTGAGTGCATTAGTGATTTAAAGTCCCAAAATTTTGATCGACCCCAATTTCTTTATTTTTGTTATCCAAACAAGGAGATTGAGAGGCCCTCAGCTTGCTGCACTTTTAGATATGAATTCTATTTCGTTTGGACTCTTCATCCTACCCCAATCCGTTTGTTTTTGTTATTCAAGCAAAGGAGATTAGAGAAGACGACTGTCATTAGGATGAAGAGTTATATTAGATAAGGAACTTATTCAAGAAACACAACTTGGAGTTAGAGAAGGAATTAATTTATCATGTCCAAAATCTAGGTGTACTCCAGTTCGTCACTTATCATCAAAACCTACATGGCTAGACACTACAACAAAGAGTCTTGTTACTAGCTCTTNATTGTAACATTCAAACTCAGCTAATAGTCAACTTGGACTAAATTTAAGTATTCCTTTCTAATTATGTAAGACTTCTATCTCATAAACAACTCTTTACATTAACTATATTAGATAAATCAATTTTAATATAGCTTTTTGGCATAGAAACTTCAAGAAATCCTTTAAATTGGAAACCATTTTTTGCATGATTTTTTTATTTACTTCGACTATGTAATAATAAATTGATGTACGAAATTGATGGGCACTCTATTTAATTTTATAGGGGAAGAATTGACGGAAAAAATTACAAATATTCCTAGCATAATAATGAATAACCAGTTGGTTAATCCATATAATCTTTATTTACTAACAAGATACAAATTTAACATTATATTAATGTTGAAGCTTGCTCCAAGAGTAAACATAATAAAGTATTTGTACAACTTATATAGATCATATCCATGGTAGGTGCGTTGTTTATATTGTGTAAATGATGAGAAGAAAAGTCATTTAAAAAATTAAATTATTTCAGGAATCATACAAGGATAGTATGTAAGAGATTTTCACGATATTTACCATACACGCAGATTGAGAAAATATGGTTCCTAGCATGTGTTTATTTCAATAGTTCGACTTTCTCCTCTGAAAAGGAAAGATATTATTTGAAATTTATTTGAAAACACGCACACTTTCTTTTTCATGAACAAATGTTCAAACGATCCTCAATGTTTGTACTATTCTTGTGGCACTATGTTTTTTCATCCAGATAACTTTATGTTGCGTTTTCAAGAAACATATCAATGTAGAGAACATATTTTCGAACATAACAAAGCAACTAAAGTGTAAAATGAGCACATCTAACTAATATAATTAAGTTGATTATTTTGTTAGTTCGAGCAACATCTAATCATTTTAAATTTAAGTATCATGTTGACTAGAGATCTATGTGCAACGCACGTACATAGAAACTAGTACTATATTAAAAGCACGAAGGCCCTTAGTGAAATGTTATACGCTTTTTTTACCATTAAAAATATAGAGTTCACATCAGACAAAATAATAATTTGAGTATTTCAATAACATTTAGAAATAATATTTAATTAATTCTCCTATAATTTAGGATAGCCATTTAATTATTCTCGTATTATTAATAGTCTAGGAAAGTTAGTAAAATTTTGCCTAAATTTTTTCGTATTCGTTCAACTCCCTACGTACGTTAGAGTAGTTAATAGCTTTAAGGTTTTGGAGACCTTTTTTATAGTTAAAAAAAATTCTGCCTAGCCTAAATTTTCTCCCCTATGTTGGAGTATTAAATGTGTTTATTTGGTAGTTAATATCTTTCAGGTTTAGGCGATCTCTTTTTGGTTAATTTTTTTTGCCGTAAATCGTACACACAATTTTCTTTTTGGTTAAAAGTCTTTATTAGTTGGTAAAATTCACATGCATTGCGCGAGTACCTAATCTCAATATGTAAGTATACTTATTAGAAGTTATATTCGAGTATAAAATAATAACTTTAAATTTTTGAAATTGATGTATATTGATCCTATATATAGCTAACTCAATAAAGGAAGAAATTGTACCCTATAAAATTTCTCAATCATCATTTAATATATTCGAATTAAACTTAGTTCAAATTCTATATATTCAACTTTTCAGTTTTAGCAAGAATACATAGCTTTTGATGATCTAAGAGCTTTCTAAAAAAATTGAAAATCTATTTTCAAGTTCATTTTAATAGACAAAATGCAATATTTTTTCTTTCTTGCGAGCAAATATATGTTGTTATATTTCTTTAATCAATAAAAATTATATATCAATTATTATAAAAGCACAATGCCTCAGAGCAAAATGTTAACAAACCTTCTTACCCTTAAAAATAAATTTCAAATAGGATAACATTGACATTTAATTATTTTTCCTAATAATATAATTTTGAAATCAATTATAATATTATGATAAAATTATTAACTTAATTGTCCATTTTTATTGATTACTACATAACGAATCATAATATACATGGATATTAAGACAAAAGCAATATTCATAAGTTATTCTAATTTTAAATTTGTAATAAATTTTTTTGTATACGTTAACTTAATTTGTTACTTAAATAAATATTATTAGAAAAGGTCATGAATAAATGAATAAAATTCTTTATATGTGTGTCAATTCATGATCAATATTTATCATTTTCAAGAACTCAAACTTTTACTTAATATTATTTTTGTGACTAAAACCATATTTTGAATGTTATTTATATATCTTTTTAGAATAATTCTCATAAGGTTACACGCGCAACGTGCATGCCATGTGTAACGGTCCGGCCGGTCGTTTTGAGCTCTTGCACTTCGCTCGCCAGTTCTCGGGATAATCGGAACGGATTTGGAAGAACAGTTCTCAGTTTGAAGCTTTAAATTTGAAAGGTTTGATCAAGTTTTGACCTTTTAGTATTCGATCTCGGATTTGAATTTTTATGATTGGATTACCTCCGTGGGTGATTTGGGACTTAGGAGCGTGTTCGGAACGTAATTTGGAGGCCCGTGGTAGATTTAGGCTTGACTTGGCGAAATTGAAATTAAGGCGCTTTCCAGTTGGTAGTGAAAATTTTTATATCGGGGTCGGAATGGAATTCCGGAAATTGGAGTAGGTACGTAGTGTCATTTGTGACGTGTGTGCAAAATTTCAGGTCATTCGGAGTTGAATTGATAGGTTTCGGCATCATTTGTGGAATTTGAAAGTTCCTAAGTTCTTAAGCCTGAATCCGAAGTTGATTTGGTATTTTGGTGTTGTTTTGAGTGATTCGAAGGCTCGACTAAGTTTTAATGATGTTATGGGAGGTGTTGGTATGTTCGGGTTGAGGTCCCGAGGGCCTCCGGTGTGTTTCGGGTGGGTTTTGAGCGAGTCCGGGCACTACCGGAACTCAGGCATTGGTTCTGGTGCTTAAATTTACAGCTGGGGTGGAAGTTTTACCGCTGGGGGCGGTGGTTTTACCGCTGGGGCGGAAAATGGTCCGCGGCCGCGGTCATGAAGAATCCGCAGGGCCGCTGGTCCAACTTCGGAAGCCTATATCTTTTGATCTACAAAGAATTTTGAGATGATTCAAAAATAAAAGTTGTAGCCCTTCGTGTCTAGTTTCCGTAAAGGTAAAGAAATCATAATTTGGACATATATAGAGAATGTTATGGCCAAAGTAGTAAAGCCTGTCTGTGCAGCCACCAGAAGCGCGACAGCGGTGGTTTTACCGCGGTCTGCGGTGACGGGAATCCGAGAGGTGCACTATAAATACGAGGGATTTTCATATTTTGACCTAGAGAGCTCGGACTTTGGCGATTTTTCGAGGGATTTTTAAGAAAACCATCGGGGTAAGTGATTCTAACTCAATTTTTGCTAAAATACATGATTATAACGTTGGATTCATCATTTGAGTAGAGATTTGGGATGAAAATTTGGGAAAAATTGTGGAACTTCATAAAAATAAATTTTTGAGATTTGAAAGCCGATTCGAAGTCGGAATTTAGTGAAACTAGTATGAATAGTCTCGTAATTGAATGGGTAGTCCGATTTTAAGACTTTGGTCGGATTTCGAGACGTGGGCCCGGGGGCCGGGTTTGAGCAATTTCGGGATTTGTGATGTAATTTGATTATTTTCGCGTGGGCTTTATTCCCTTAGCATATATTGATGTTATGGTTCTGTTTTTGGTTAGATTCGGGGCAGAGAAGTCATGAGTTAACCCTATAAATGAAATAGGGATTGAAAGAGTCAATATTCGCCCTTTGGAGGCCGAATCAAGAGGAAAAGGCGTCGTGGGAGTTTGGCTTGGCTTGAAGTAAGTAACGCTTCCAAACTTGGTTCTGAGGGTTCGAAACCCCGAAGTGTGTGTTCTATGATTACTATTGAGGTAACGCAAATGCCAAGTGACGGGCGTGTGGGCGTGCACCGGTAGAAAGGCGGCCTGGATCATTCCATGGCACCGCCTAGTGACTCTTTTATGTTGATATATGTGTTGTAATTATGTGATTAAGTTAATAAGCTGCAAATCATGCTAATTATCATGTTAAGGATTCACGCCAACATTGTTGAGACCCGAGAGGTCATTTCTTGCTATCATGCCATTAGCTTCATTTATAATTTATACTCAGTCTTGTTCATGCATATTATATCATGCCTCAGTCTCAATTATTGATATTTGACATATCATATCATTGTTCGGACGTGTATCATGACATTTTAGCCCGAGTGTGTGAGACTGGAGAGTATTGACTGAGTGAGGCCGAGAGCCTGATATATATTGACAGTATGGGATCGGGCTGCACGCCGCAGCGAGATATTTATCATGCCTTCGCTGGCATTGATATAGCGCTTGGGCTAATGATAGAAACCCCTCCGAAGTCTTTACACCCCCAGTGAGCGCAGTAGATGATATTGAGGGATGGATCTTCCCTGGACATGGATCTTGTCCGAAGTACTGGTATGGAGATGGATCTTCTCCATGAGGCTGGATTGGCCTGTTCCTCGGTACTGGAGACTAATAGTCTATGATATATATATATATATATATATATATATATATATTCCGGGATGGATCTTCCCTGGGCCTTGTGAGCCATATATGGTACCAAGTGGTTGTGAGGTTGTCATTATTATTACCAGGAGATGGATCTTCTCCATAGGCTGAATTGGCCTTCCTCAGTACTAAGTGACTGCTGTCAGAGATGTATATATATACGGGATGGATCTTCCCTAGGCCGTACGAGCCATATACAATACTGAGTGGACGAGCATCGAGTTATTGGGCACATGAGATACTTGGCATAGTGCATTTCATACAGTACGTGCATTGGCATGTAGATGCAGCGGAGTTATACTCATTTATCCTGTTCATACTTGCTCTATTTCCCTGTTATGAGTTGTTTAATTAACTGAAAGCATGCCTATTTTCTTGTACGATATTCCTGTTTATCTTGTGAAGAGGTTGAGTTCGTCACTACTTCTCAGTCCATTGTTTGGACTTGTTACTTACTGAGTTGGTGTACTCACGTTACGCCCTGCACCTTGTGTGCAAATCCAGGTATCTATGGTCCTAGTAGCAGCCGTTGATCGAGGTCGCAGGCTGTGGAGTTGCTTAGGTATCTGCATGGCGTTCGCAGGCCTTGGCTCTCCTTCTCATTTCCGGTTGTATTTTTCTGTTGGTTCTTAGACACTTTGATAGATTATGTATTCACCTTAGACGCTCATGATTTCAGTGACACCGTGGTTTTGGGACGATTGTATTGTAATATGAATCTTTCTCTTATGTCTTAAACGATTTGTTTTAAAAAAATTGATGAAAGTTTTCGGCAAATGATTTTTTAATATTTACACTGTGGTATTGGATTGCGTTGGTTTGAGGCTGGCCTAGTTTCACGATAGCCGCCATCACGACGGGTTGGGTGTTGGGTCGTGACACCCTGAGACTAGTATAAAATTGTCACAACCCGGATTTTTCACCATCGAGAGTCGTGATGGCGCCTACTGTCGGAGCTAGGCAAGCCAAGTATTAAAACATTTTCTGATAACATCACAACGATATAAATAAAACGAGTCATTTAAATAAAAGCGGAAGTTTAAAAACATAGATAACTGAAAACCAATTGCGGAAGTTTAAATACAACTCTACCCAGATCCGGTGTCACTAACTCACGAACTACTAAAGAGTGCTAAAAACAAGTCAGAATAGAAGTACATCAATGTTTGTCTCAGTACAAGGAAAACAAACTAATAACATGGAAGGGACTCCGGCCTGCGGACGTCAGCTAGGCGACCCCATGTGCTGGTAAGTGCCTGGCCTAACCCCGGCGAAGTAGTGACGAGGCTAGAAAGGACCTACCAAAAACAACCTGTGCAGATATATATGTATATACAAGTGCAACGAAATAACAGCAGAAAATACCAATTAAGACGGGGAGGGGACATGCTTAAGGGAAATACAGATGAAAACAACTTATCAGAAGTAAACACGAAACTACATCAGATCTCATAATCTATATAAGTGGTCGGCGTGCCACACGATCCCATTTCATAGTATAACTAGGTGGTCGGCGTTCCACACGATCCATTTCAGCAAATATAAGTGGTCGGCGTGCCACACGATCCCATTTCATAATATATAAGTGGTCGGCATGCCATACGATCCCATTTTATAATATATAAGTGGTCGGCGTGCCACACGATCCCATTTCATAATATATAAGTGGTCGGCGTGCCACACGATCCCATTTCAGCAAATATAAGTGGTTTCCCGGCAAGGGAGAATACGACTAAGCAGTTAAATCCCGGCATGGGAGAAACAACAATAACTTACACGTCCCGACAAGGGAATAATCACATTCCTTTCTCTTGCATTCATTTCTTACTTTTTAATCAAGTCAAAAATCGAGCCAACGCTCCAAAGAGTTTACACATAATATTTCCTTCTCATTCTCTTCATATCATATAGAAACCATCAATTAACAAGGAAGAGTCACTACAGAATCCCAATTAAGCACAAATAAAGACCCACGGTCATGCTAGACACTGGTGTATAGATACTCGTCACCATGCCTATACACCGTACTCAGCATTTAGCAATTAGCAAATAATACTGTAATCCTATTCCCTCGAGCCAAAGTTAGATCAAACACTTACCTCGAATGCTCCAAACTCAACTAAAGCCTCTAGTATAGCTTTATCCCTCGAATTCGGCTCCAACTCAGTCAAATTTGTGATTTGAGAAGAAAATCTCTTGAGAAAATCGCCCTAGTCTTCTAATTGTTGAGAAAGTTTGAAAGAAAATCGCTGAAGTTATGTTTTTTAAAAAAAAAAACTCACTGCCCGACTTCCGCATCTGCGGTACAGGGGTCGCACCTGCGCCACCGCACGTGCGGAAAAATGGGCGCTTCTGCGAAAATGGCTAGGCCCCGCTGGAGCCGCACCTGCGAAGAAAAGATCCGCTTCTGCGGACCGCATATGCGGGGTAGGAATCCGCATCTGCGAAGGAGACCGCATCTGCGACCCGCTGCTCACACCTGCGAGCCCGCATCTGCGGCAAAAGGACCGCAGGTGCGGTTACACCAGAACTCCCGAGCCCTCGGGGCTCCTAACCAAACACGTACACTAACTCAACAACACCCTACGAACTTAACCGTGCGATCACATTGCCAAAATAACATCAAAATCGAGGAATCAAACCTCAAAATCATTACTTTTTTATCAAACTTCATGAACTTTCATTTTTAGATATTTAGGTCCGAAACACGTCAAATGACGTCCGATTTCAACCAAATTTCACAGAAAGCGCTTAAACCACATATAAGACCTGTACCGGGCGCCGGAACCAAAATACGCGCCCGATACCAACACGTTCTAATCAATTTCCTTTTCAAATTTCCATATTAATTTCAAAAAAAAACAATTTCACAGAAAAAATCATTTCTCGGGCTCTCGACCTCGAAATTCAACTCCGGGCATATGCCCGAGTCTCATATTTTTCTACGGACCCTCCGGGACCGTCAAATTACCGGTCCGGGTCCGCTTACCCAAAATGTTGACCAAAGTCAACTTTAATCATAATAATATTAAAATTCATAAATTTTTACACAGAATTCATATTTAAGCTTTCCGGCTACGCGCCCGGACTGTGCACGCAAATCGAGGCAAGTAAAAATGAGGTTTTCAAGGCGTCGGAAGCACGGGATGAATTAGAAAACAGGTGATGACCCTTTGGGTCGTCACAAAAATTAAAAGGACAGAGTACCTATCTCTATTTCAATTATGTTGCATAATTTGTTTGAATTTTTTTTTTTGTTTTTTTTTGGTAAAGGCGCCTGGGGGCGCTAATTATTAAGCATTAAAGTAAAGAGAATTATTACAGTGCCGGAGTGATCTTATCAAAACAGTCCCTAATTTGTCTTTGTGAAAAGTAGATAAAACAAATAAAGGTGGTTCGCTCCAGAAGTGCTTGCCACACTCGGCTTAGTATGTGAGTTACAGTTGCTCCCAAACTTCGCTAGTGTGTGCGCCACTTGGTTTCCTTCATGGTATACATGCCTAACTTCCGGTTGGTCCAGTGTTTCTAACAGGAACCTGCAATCATGGAAAAGATTAGCATTAGCTTTAGTGTGAGAATTGTCATGTAATAATTGTAGTAATACCTGGCAATCTATTTCCACTATAAGAGGTATTCGATTTTTGTGTAAGCAATTTGTTTGAAGATGAGTTTAAGAAAGTAATACAAACTTTTGAATTTGTAATTTTTAATACATCATAACATTTTTATAACTATAAAACTTTTAAAACATACAATCTTAAATAAGACATAATATTCGTATAACTGTAAAAGCTTGTAGTCAAGCGTGAAATGAGGAATTTAAGTTAAACTAATTCTATAAAGCACATATTTTTTCTGGATCGGATTAACAAGGAAATATTGCACATACATCCAAACGAAAGAAGAATGTATTGATTATTATTAAATTCTATTTTTATTTTAAAAAAATATAAAAATAAGAACTCATAGGGTTTGTTGTTGTTTATTTTTATTAAAAAATATCCTCCCTCCGTTAACTTTTATTTGTTTGCTATACTAAAAATACATTTTTACTTTTATTTGTCCACTATACTAAATCAAGAGAAAGACCATTTTTTTCCTGCATTACCTTATCATTAACTACTCATTCCCCAAAATATATCCCAAGATATTTGGAAATGCTATCATTATTATGGGTAAAATTGTAAAGTATATGTTTCATTTATTTTTTTCTTAAAGGGAGTGTAAAGTCAAAAGTAAACAATTAAAAGTGAGCGGAGGGAGTATAATTTTTAGCCGGTCTCAAAAATAATAGCCGATAAAAATACCTTTTTTTTAAAGATATATGTGTATTATATACGTATAACAAACATATTTTATATACTTTTTGACTACCAAATACAATTAGTTTCGGCCGACTAATCAATTTTATATTTTGCCTTTTTTATTGCTTCAAAAGTGCCTATAATCAACAATTACTTACTTAAGAAAAAATAAATATAATTTAATCAAATATGTTTAATGATTAATGCTATTAAATATTTTTTAATTAGCGTACCGGATTTTAAACGATAATAGAAGGATGGAAGGAAGTTCCATTTCCCTTTTTATTTTTGTAAGACTCGAGAATTAATTGTTAAATAATTATATAATACTTCTTTCATTTTAATTTGTATGTCAGTATTTGTCTGGATACAAAATTTAAAAAAAAAAATATTTTAAAATATGTGGGTTGAAACATGCCATGAGATTCTTGTCGCTTAAAATAATATTTAATAGTAAAATAAGAAGTTTAAAATTAAATTATTTTAAATTGTATCTTTGATGACATGTAAATGCCTAATAATTAAAGAGTATCACATAAAACAAAACAAAAAAGCCAAAAAAATACCATACCCTGCATAAGTCTAGTCATACTTTCTTGTTTTTCTTCCTGTTAATTCATTTATTTGGAAGACGGCTGAAAGCTTTTGGCATTGCACTTATTTTTATTCCCATCTTTTTTCCTTTATGGACTTCGAAAATTTTATTATGGCATTTCTTAAGAGGAGTTCTTTGTGGTTCTTATTTAACTTTGAAAGAAATTGTAAAGAACAACTTATTGGGAAATAATAATAATAATAATAATAATAATAATAATAATAATAATAATAATAATAATAAGTGATTTTTATGCAAATGACGATTCACTGTTTGCTTTTTCTAGCAAATATACATATATTAATGTCACGACCCGGATTTTCCACCCTCGGGGTCGTGATGGCGCCTAATCGTGGTAGCTAGGCAAGCCAAGAACCTTTACCAACATTAACCTATCTTGTTTTATACATGATTAAACAATTAAATTATCAATGAATAAGCAGTTAAAAAGACAACGAAAGGTAAAATTTAGCGGAAGTCTGAACTAAACATAGAAACAGCGTCTAGAAAGCCAATACAAGTCTCTACCCAGCACCTGGTGTCACAATAATACAAGGACTATCTAGGATTACTACAAATAAGAGTTTGAAATAAAGGACATAGTCTGTCTCGAATACAAATGTCAAAAGAACATGAAAACTGAAAGAAGAGACGCCGGGCCTGCGGACGCCAGCAAGGCTACCTCGGAGTCTCGTGGACTGAAGGTCGGCTCCCTAACTACTGCTGCGCACCGTAAGCTGCTCCGACACCTGGATCTGTGCAAAAGAGCACAGAGTGTAGCATCAGCACAACCGACCCCATGTGCTGGTAAGTGCCTAGCCTAACCCCGGCGAAGTAGTGACGAGGCTAGATCGGACTACCACATAAACCTGTGCAGTTATATATATGTATACATTTACAGCGGGGAACTAACAATAATAAACATTTTAAATGGGAGGGGAACATGCTTCGGGGATAGTAGATAATACAGAATTTCAAGAGAATAATAAGGAACATCAATAAATTAACTTTAACACGGATAAGGGAAATAAAAGCAGATTTCACTGTTAGTACACATTTCTTTGCAGGCGTGCAACGCGATCCCATTTCTCAATGTTTCCGTGGTAGGCGTACCGCCCTCTCCCATTTCATCAAATCTCATGGTAGGTGTACCACCCGCTCCTATTTCATCATAACTCGTGGTAGGCGTAACACCCGCTCCCATTTCATCATAACTCGTGGTAGGCGTACCACCGGCTCCCATTTTATCAATATCTTGTGGTAGGCGTACCACCCGCTCCCATTTCAATCAATAACTTGTGGTAAGCGTACCACCCGCTCCCATTTCAATCAATAACTTGTGATAGGCGTACCAACCGCTCCCATTTCAATCAATAACTTGTGGTAGGCGTACCACCCGCTCCCATTTCAATTAAACACAAAGTCAAAATAAAATTCCGGCAAGGAAAACAAAATCAATATAATAATAATTTCCCGGCAAGGAAACAACAATATCAAAATAACCATCCCGGCAAGGGAGAATCAGCTATAACCAAATCCTAGCTCAATTCTTACTCAGCTCGATTAATACCAGTACACAAGCATAAATAAAGTCCACGAAAATAAACTAAATCTCTACTCAATATCAAGAGTCATCAATTTAAAGCATCCGAGGTGTCATTTAAGAACACAACAACCATCAATTTATGACTCACGGTCATGCTCGACACCAACGTATAGATACTCGTCACCATGCCTATACGTCGTACTCAACAAGAAGCAATTAGCAAATAAGACTCAACTCCTAATCCCTCAAGCTAGGGTTAGACCAAACACTTACCTCATGCCTTGCACACAACTTAAGCCTCAAGTATAGCTTTACCCCGTGATTCCACCGCCAATTCGCTCGTATCTAATCACAAATTACTTAATTACATTAATAAACACTAAATGAATCAACCCGAATGCATGAAAATGAGTTTTCCCAAGTTTTACCCAAAAAGTCAAAAATTACCCCCGGGCTCACGTGGTCAAAACCCGAGGTTCGAACCAAAACCCGAATACCCATTCCCCCACGAACTCAAATATATAATTTGTCTTGAAATCGGACCTCAAATTGAGGTCCAAATCCCCAATTTTGGAAAAACCTAGGTTCTACCCAAAACACCCAATTTCCCCATGAAAATCCTTGATTTTAGGTTGAAATCATGTTAAAAGATGTTAAGGAGTGAAGAACATAAGTTAAAAATTACTTACCAACGTTTTGGTGAAGAAGGGTTGTTTGAAAAATCGCCTCTTATGTTTTTAGGGTTTTGAAAAATGAAAAATGACTAAAAATCCCGTTTATTTATACCCCTCTGAGACCCCTGTGCGGACCGCATTAAATGGACCGCGGCCGCACAGGCTTACCTGAAGACCTGCAGTTCAGCACCCTGTGCGGACCGCAGAAAGCCGACTGCGGCCGCACAGCCTCCACCGCGCCCCGCACAAAGGCGACCGCGGCCGCGCTGGCCCCTCCGCGGTCGCACGTGATTTCTCGCGGACCGCATTAGAGGGTTCAGAGACCTGCAACTCCTGAACCTGCAACATCTGATTTTCTAAGCCTAAGGCATCCCGGGACCTACTCGAACCTCACCCGAGCACTCGGAACTCCAACTCAAGTATACACACAACCTCAAAAACATCCTACGGACTTATTTGTGCGATCAAATCGCCAAACAACATCATAAACATCGAATTAAACCTCAAAATCTATGAATTCTTTCAAACTTCATAAAACATCAAATTTTTCAATTTAGGTCGAATCACGTCAAACGACGTCCGTTTTCAACCAAATTTTACAGGAAGGACTTAAAACATATATAAGACCTGTACCGGGCGCCGGAACCAAAATACGGGCCCGATACCATCGCTTTCTAATCAAATTTCGTTTCCAATTTCCTTAAACAATTTCAGAAAACAATTTTATAAAAAAATTCATTTCTCGGGCTTGGGACCTCGGAATTCGATTCCGGGCATACGCCCAAGTCCCATATTTTCCTACGGACCTTTCGGGACCACCTAATCACGGGTCCGGATCCGTTTACCCAAAATATTGACCAAAGTCAAATTTTATTCATTTTAACATCAAAATTTAGCATTTTCTCACAAAATTTCATATTTAAGCTTTCCGGCTACGCGCCCGGACTGCGCACGCAAATCGAGGCGACTCTAAATGAGGTTTTCAAGGCCTCGGAGTCATAGAATTCAATTAAAAACAGGTGATGACCCTTTGGGTCGTCACAATTAAACACCATTTTTTACGGCTATGCACACATTATAAATAACTTATACATCCCCAACTATTTTTAGTTTAAGCAGTTGAGTGAACCATTATTTAAGTTAATTCATTTTTTTTTTCTTTTTCTTCTAAAATTCCTTCACAAACGTGAAGGCGTTTATCACTCCGTCCATGTAAGTTGTAAATAGCTGCCACATAATTCAAACGATTTTCCCCACTACACCAAAAAAGCCAGAGGCAAAAGCTAAAGTGTGATGGATGGGGTCTCAAATTGTTGGCATCTTTTTATATGCTAAAGACATCATTAACCATCTCCCCCTTTGAATTTTGTACATATCTATCCAAAAACCTATTTACATAACCCTGAATGCGCCAATCCTGTCGCCCGTTATTTCTCGGTCTCTTTTACTTGTTATGTTTGATTTTTATACTTTTCTAAGAAAATATTAATTAAAAGGATAATTTGGTTGGCTGATGTTTTTTTCTTGAAGAATTACCAGTTATATCCGCCATAATTAATTTATTACAAAAATTAGTCAATTCAAAAAATATTATTAATATTACCCAAATGCTATCAATATTAACCAATTAGCTATTTGTAGCAATAAAAAGTCAAAGTTTTATTTTCTTTTGAGTGGGTGTTGTTGGAATAGATTGAGTATATCTTAAAGAGCTTGAATCTCAATTTTTGGATGATTTGGTGGAGTTTTGAAGTGGTTATTGAAATTCAAAGTAGAAATGAACATGGAAAAAGATAATATGCGTATCACATTGTGTATCATTTGTGTATCACGTAAGTATCATATTTGTATCACTCATATGTGTATCACATGTATACATGTGTGTGAGATACATGTGTGATATAAGTTTGACACATGTGTCGTATAATAATTTTTTAAAACACAATTTTAACTACAAATTTTGATACCAAACCAGTCCAAATCACCTCCAATCTTGCTCAAATTTTATATATTACCTCATCTATATGTTTTCAATGAATTCCCATGGCCATTGAAAATAAATCTTTTTTGCCTAATATTTTAATATTGTATATGTTATAAAATAACAGTATTATAGTAAAATATAAATAAGAAACAGAGATAGAAAGAATGAGTATTTCACTTCTTTTGGGTGTCTCTTTCCACGGTCTTTTACATAGCCTTTTATAGGCATAAAAAGTAAAGACTACTATATTAAAATAATGTAAGGGACGGATATAAAGTGAAAATTCATCCACAAACTATTCATACATGGACTTCATCCACATACTATTTACAACACTCCCCCTTGGACGACCATGTAAAAAACTGCATCATTAAGAGCTTAATAGGAAAAAAAAAGTGAAAAGTACATAGTTATTTTATAATACGCATTATTTGTTTTCTCATTAAAAACCTTACCAGGAAAATCCAATAGGAAAAAAACCTTAGTTAAGAAAAAAAGAGCACAACGCGTATTTTTACTCCCCCTGATTGAAATATAACTTAAGGTCTTGGAGACGCCGCATTCCAGTCTTATATATTAACATCTCAAATATTGAGGTTGGCAGTGCCTTAGTAAACAGATCTGCCAAATTATCACTTGAACGAACTTGTTAAATATCTATTTCACCATTCTTTTGAAGATCACGAATGAAGAAGAATTTTGGTGAAATATATTTTATTCTGTCTCCTTTAATATATCCTCCTTCAGTTGAGCTATACCAGCATTGTCTTCATACAGTGTTGATGGAATATTTTCTTTCAAAGAAAAACCACATATTTCCTGAATGTGTTGAGTTATTGATCTCAACCAAACACACTCTCAACTTGCTTCATGAATGGCTAGGTTTGAAGAAGTAGCAACCATAGTCTGTTTCGTTGAATGCCATGATATGGCTATACCGCCACATGTAAATAAGTAGCATGTCTGAGATCGAGCTTTATGTGGATCAGATAAATATCCTGCATCTGCATAACCAACTAATGCTGACTTGGATTCATTTGAATAGAATAAACCCATATCAATAGTCCCTTGCAAGTATCTGAATATATCCTTAATACCATACCAGTATCTTTGTGTTGGTGAAGAACTAAATCTTTCTAACAAGCATACTGAGAAAGCTATATATGGTCGAGAATTGTTAGCAAGATATATTAACGCTCCAATTGCATTAAGATATGGTATTTCGGCACTAAGAAGCTCTTTATCATTTTTATGAGGTCGGAATGGATCTTTATTTATATCAAGTGATCTTACAACCATCGAGCTACTCAATGGATGTGCTTTATCCATATAAAATCGCTTTACGATCTTTTTGGTGTATGTTGATTGATGGACAAAAATTCCATCTTTCATATCCTCAATTTGTAGACCAAGATAAAATCTCGTCTTTCCAAGATCTTTCATTTCAAATTCGTTCTTCAAATAGTCTAATGATTTTGGAAGCTCTCCACAAGTTCTAATGATATTCAAATCATCAACATACACAGCGATAATAACAAATTTAGACCCAAACCTTTTTATAAAGACACAAGGACAAATTGGATCATTCTTGTACCCTTCTTTCAACAAGTACTCACTCAGGCGAATATACCACATGTGCTCTGAGTGTTTTAATCCGTATAAGGATTTTTGAAGCCTTATTGAGCAAGTTTCTCGAAAACATTTATATGCTTCGGGCACTTTAAATTCTTCAGGGATTTTCATAAAAAATTTATTGTCTAATGAGCCAAACAAATAGGTTGTGACAACATCCATTAGACGCATATCAAGTTTTCCATGCAGTGCCAGATTTATAAGATACCTGAATGTGATAGCATCCACCACAGGAGAATATGTCTTCATATAATCAGTGCCAGATCTTTGTGAAAATCATTGTGCCATAAGTCGTGCTGTATGTCTAACGACTTCATTTCGTTTTTACACAAAACCTCATTTATACCTTACTGGATTTATACCTTCAGGTGTTTGAACTATAGGTCCGAAGATTTCACGTTTTTCAAGTGAAGTTGATTCTGCCTGGATAGCGTCTTTCCATTTCGGCCAATTATTTCTCTATCTACATTCTTCGATAGATTTTGGTTCAAGATCCTCATCTTGTTGTATTATTTCAACAATAACATTATAAGCAAAAATGTTACCGATAATAATATTATTTCGGTTCCATTTTTTTTCCGCTGAGACATAACTTATTGATGTCTCTTCATTCTCATTATTTTCGGTACTTGGACCTCTCCTGAGGTCTTATCATTTGTTATGTCTTCGGGCTGTTCTTGAGCCACTACCTCCGTGTTATGATCACTTTGATCATTTTCTCCTTTTCTTCTTCGAGGATTTTTATCTTTAAAACCGATTGATCACGTTTCAACCGGGGCTTGGACTCATTTTCTTTAATTGATTTTGCTGTCGGGATATCTACCCGAATTGGAGCATTAGCAGCTGGAATATTGTGACGTAGTCACCCCTTTGTAGGTCAGTGAATGCATGTGGCAATTGATTTGCAATATTTTACAAATGAATAATCTTTTGAACCTCTTGTTCACATTGATTTGTTTGAGAATATAAATAAGATAGTGATAATGCATTCCAATATATCTCCTTTTTCAGCTACTTTTCTCTCTCCCTAATGTTGGGTATACTGATTCATCAAAATGGAAATCGGAAAATCTTTCCATAAATAAATCTCCGGTCATACGCTCAAGATATTTTATAATATAAGGAGATTCATATCCAACATATAGCCCTAATATTCTTTGGGACCCATCATTGTGCGTTGTGGTGGAGCAACTAGAACATATATCATGCAACCAAAGATTCTAAGATGAGAAATATTTGGCTCTTGACCAAAAGCCAATTGCAATGGGGAGACTTTATGATAACTTGTGGCCCTTATCCGCACAAGTGCTGCTGCATGCAAAATAACATGACCCCATACTGAAATGGGAAGTTTTGTTCTCATAAGCATTGGTCTAGCAATTAATTGGAGGCGTTTGATCAATGATTACGCTAGACCATTTTGTGTATGAATATGAGCAATCGGATGCTCAATTGTTATCCTAGTTGATGTACAATAATCATTAAAGGCCTAGGATATAAACTCACCAGCATTATCAAGACGAATTGTCTTAATTGCATAATATGGAAATTGTGCTCTTAGCTTATATTTGAGCCAACAATCTCGCAAATGCCATATTGCGAGTTGATAATAAGCATACATGTGACCATCTTGTAGATGAATCTACCAAAACCATATAATATCTGAATGGTCCACATGGAGGGTGAATGGGCCCACATATATCACTCTGTATACGGTCTAGAAATGCAGGGGATTTCATCCTAACTTTAATAGTTGATGGTTTAATAATTAATTTTCCTTGAGAACATGCAACACAAGAGAATTCCTTAAATTCAAGAATCTTCTGGTTCTTTATTGAATGTCCATGTAAATTCTCAATTATTTTACGCATCAAAGTAGAACAAGGATGGCTCAACCAGTCATGCCAAATAATAAAATTATCTTGATTAGTAAACTTCTCGTTTACTATGACATGTGTTTCAATCTTGCTAATACTTGTGTAGTATAAGCCGGAGAAAAGAACAGGTAATATTTCAAGGACATATTTCTTACCAGACACTATTGTAGTAATATAAAGATATTCATTCTTTTCATCATGTGTAGTCTCAATATGGTAGCTATTTTGGCAAATATCTTTGAAACTTAATAAGATTCTTTGAGATTTACTACAATATAGTGCTTCATCAATAGCCAAATTTGTTCCTCCTGTTATTAATAATTGGCTCTTCCAGAACCTTCAGTTAATCTTGTACTACCGGATATTGTATTAACATTGGCTTCTTTCATTACCAAATAAGAGAAATATCTCTTATCTCTTCAAATAGTGTGTGTTGTAGCACTATCCAGAAGACATATATCACCTTTATTAATCTTGAGTCTGTAACGACCCGACCGGTCATTTTGAGAATTAGTGTTCCGTTTCGTGGCTTAAGGTCTCAAGTAGCTTTGTATTGTGTATTATGACTTTTGTGTGTAATTCGGTTTTTGGATGATTCGGGGTTGATTTGGAAGAATGACTCTTGTTTTAGAAGCTTAAGCAACAAGAGTTGATCAGAGTTTGACTTTTGTATAGACGACTCTGGAATAGTGTCTTGATGATTCCAATAGCTTTATATGGTGATTTTGGACTTAGGCGTATGCCGGATTTGGATTTGGAGGTCCGTAGGTTGATTTGTTGCATTTTGGTGAAAGTTAGAAAGTTGAAGGTTTGACCGAGAGTTGACTTTGTTGATATCGGGTTCAGATTGCAATTTAGGGAGTTGGAATAGCTCCATTGTGTCATTTGGGACTTGCATGCAGAATTAGATTTCATTTTGAGTTGATTTGATGTGATTCGGCGCGAGTTGTAGAAGTTGAAAGTTCATAGTTCATTAAGCTTAAATTGAAGAGTGATTCGTGGTTCTGATGTTATGTTTTGGGATTTGAGGCCTCGAGTAGGTTCGTATTATATTATGGTACTTGTTGGTATGATTTGACGGGGTCCCGAGGGCCTTGGGTGTGTTTTGGATCATTGGTTGAGAGACTAGTTAAGTTAAGAAATTTAAAATTTGACCATGGTCAATATCGGGTCAAGACAACCTCTTTTTAGTGTTTTAGTGCACGAGCAGGTCTGTATCATGTTTTATGATTGAAATGCATATATGGTTTGTGTCCGGGAGGTTCGGGATGAGTTTCGGGGTGGTTTCTGATCATTTCGGTGAAGTTTGGGATTGGTGGTGCTAGTACTTTGCAATTGCGAAATTTTTGTTTCAATTGCAAACTACGACAACTACAAAATTTTGGTCGTAATTGCGAACCTTGGTCGCAAATGCGAACATCCACAATTGCGAACTTTTGGTCGCAAATGCGACATCTGCAGCTGGGTTAAGAGTTGGAATTTCAGGATTTTAGCTCATTCTTTTATATTTTGAACCCTAGACTCGGTAGGAGGCGATTAGGAGAGCGTATTTTCATCTACAATCATTGGGTAAGTAATTTTGATCAATTTTCAACAATTTTACATGATTATATATGAGATTTAACATCAAATTTATGAGAATCAAAGGGAAATTTTGAGAAACTTTGTCTATGTTTTGAAAAATGAAAATTTGGGATTTGAGAGTCGAATTGGACTTTGATTTTGAAACAAAACACATATGTAGACTCGTGGGGTTATGAGTAGTCGGAATCTACCTTTAGACTCGGATTTTGATCGGGCAGGCCCGGGGTTGACTTTTGAGAAATTGTGTAAAGATCATAGATTTATTTATTGGAATTAATTTCTCTTGCATTATTTGATGTTATTAAGTCAATTTTGGTTAGATTTGAACCGTGCGGATTGTAAAGGAAAAACTATTTTAAAGTATTGATTGAGGGCTTTTGAGGTAAATATCTTGCCTAATTTTGTGTGAGGGAACTACCCTATATGAATTGGGTTGAACTATGTAAAAGATATGTACACGAGGCGACAAGTGTGTACACGACTTATATATGGAAATTTGACCGTTTTAGACTCTTAGGTTTCTTATGCACATTAAAATGAAGTTGCCTTATCATGCTGTATCCTCCATTGCTAAATTTACCCTTACATGCCTTATTTGAAGTTGATTGGTTCATGTTCTAGTTTTTGTTGCCAAACATACTCTTATATGCTTTAATTGGAGTTGTTGCATCTTTTATTACATGTTGTCTCTTCCATTGTAATTTATCCTTACTTGAAATCGTTGTTACATGTTGCCTCTCTTATTGTGGAGTTATTCTTATTTGAAATCATTGTTACATGTTATCTCTCCTATTATTGAGTTATTCTTATTTGATATCGTTGATACACATTATTTCTCCTATTGTCGAGTTATTCTTATTTGAAGACATTATTACTTGTTATATCTTTTATTGTGAGCTAGTTCTTCTGTTTAATTGTGCTTTTGTAATTCTTTTGTTGATTTACTTGTCGTACTCCCAGGTTACTGTTGTTGTTGTTGTACTCAGTGTTGTTGAGCCGAGGGCTATGTGTGGCTGTGGTATTGAAATTATTTTTAAAAAAATGTGGTGGCACATGGGCATAAGTGGCGCGAGTTGTTATATTGTTTTATGTTTTTAGCACACATGGTATTGTTGAGAGGATTTTCGGGGTGTTTGCATGTGAGTTGTCTGTGCTATTGTTATTATTGATATTTGCACATACGGTGTTACAAGGCGGGCTATATATGTGAGTTTCCTCATGTGGCAAGACAAGGTGGGAATATTATTATGCGCGTGCGGCGAGAAAAGGCGGGCATTTACTTTATTGTTGGGCACATGGCGAGACAAGGGGGGCTATTACAAGCATTGTTTTGTTTTTCTTACCAAGATTATCTTTATATTGATATTGTTCCTTGTTAGTTTCATATTCGTACTTGTACATGTTATTATGTCTAGTAGGTGTCTTGACTGTTCCTTGTCACAACTCCACTGAGGTTAATCTTGATACTTACTGGGTACCGCTGTGGTGTACTCATGCTATGCTTTCTGCACACTTATTGTGTAGATCCAGGTACTTCGGAGCGCGCTGGTCACTAGTTAGTTGATTGTGGGTTGCGGCGGAGAATTCAAGGTACACCTGCCGTTGTGTTCGCAGGCCTCAGAGTCACCTTTTAAAATTTTACTTTGTACTGTTTATTTCTATTCCGGAATAGTTATACCTAGAGATTTTCTAGCGAACTCAGTAGAGCTTATGACTTGTTCTATCTGTTTTGGGATATTGTAATTGTAGTTGGGATTATTGGCTTATTATAGAAATTTCTATTTCATGCTTATAGTTGTTTTTGGTTAAATTCTGTCATCTAATTCAGTAAGTGCTAGGCTTACCTAGTCTTAGAGAGTAGGTGCCATCACGACATTCTTCGGAGGAAAATTGGGGTCGTGACAAGTTGGTATAAGAGCTCTAGGTTCGTAGGTGCTACGAGCCATAAGCAAATTTAGTAGAGTCTTGCGGATCGGTACAGAGACGTATGTACTTATCTTCGAGAGGCTACAGAACTATTTGGAAATCTTCACTTCTTTCATTTGTATCATGCAAGTTTATTGCTTTTAGAGTTTGAGCTTTTGTCAATCTATTCTTTCACATATGGTGAGAACACGAGTTGTAGTTATTGATGACGTTGCCCCCAAAGCTGGTGTTGCTAAGGGCCGGGGCAGAGGCAGTGGATGATGTCGAGGAGCAGCACGTGCTACAGCTAGAGCACCTACCAGAGCAGCAACTGAGGAGCAATTAGTAGCTCCGATTGGGGGACAAGCATCGGAGGCGCCTGTTGCTACCCCGGGATTTAGGACACTTTAGCACAGTTCCTGAGCATTTTTGGTACATTGGCTCAAGCAACATTGATTCTGGTTGCACCAGCTACTTCACAGACCGGGGGAGGAGCTCAAACTCCCGCCGCTCGTACTCTAGATTAGCGAGTCCACGTTGGTCAGGTTTCGGGTGTCATCTCAGCAAAGCATGTTGTTCCGGTTCACCCCGCAGTTCGGGCAGCAGTGATAACTATGAATTTTACCCTATCTTATGCTCTCTTTTGCTTAGATTTTGGATAAAAAATGTGTAAAAGTATTCCCGAAAACTAATTTACTGTGCTTACTTGCAGGTTTTGGTCAAAATGAGGCAAAAATCCAAAATAAACTCATGAAGGAGTAAACTTGCACAGACTAAAGACTGGGAACTGGAGCGCGGAGAGCGAACAAAATATGCGGTCGCGTGAGGACCACCGCTGAGGCGTCCACAAATACGTGGCCCGGGAAAGTGAAGTTCAGAGAGGCTAATTCGAGCATAAGTTCTACCACTGAGCAGGATGGAAAAGCGTGGCCGCGGAATATCTGACGCGGCCGCGGTGGTATTTTCGCTGAGAGCGGTAATTGAAGTTCAGAGACCATGCAAGTCATGCTTAGTAGAAGAACGCGGTCTGCATCCAAATTATGCGGCCGCGCTAGAAGCACACGCGGATGCGAATGAAATTACACTGTCCACCAAACCAAGTCCAACCCAAGCCCACAATTGAAGAAACGCGGACCGCGCTCGCTATTGTGTGGCCGCGAGAGCTTAAGCGCGGACGCGGTCGGAATTACGCCTCTGCAAAACTTCCGCAGGGGCATTTTTGTCCAGGAATTTTAGCCTAGTATAAATAGATCTTTTTCATATTTTTAGGGTATGTAATATTTTGCCGAGCACGTGAACGGCTGGTTTTTACCTTTTTGAGTAATCTTATAGTAGATTTGTCTTTAATCTTTAGATTTTCATCTTGTATTTGAATGTTATGGCTTATATTTCATCTCCATCTTTGATTTTTACTGTTATTATGAGTAGCTAAACCCCATAGCTAGGGTTGTGACCCAACCCTAGTGTGGGTATTTAATGGGTCATGAATTTTAGGGCTTAATTATTTATGGGTTAGTGATATTTAGCTTAATTCATGCTTTTATTGTAGAATTGGTGGTTGCAAACACTGATTCGTGCCTTGAGGACTTAGACTCTTCTTGAGAAAGAGAGACTAAGTCTAGGAAAATTAGGCTAACAAGGAATTGGGGTGCACTCAAGAGATTGATATCCCCAATTAAAGGGTTAAATTTAGAGATAGTAATACCCGACTTGAGCCAATATCATTTGTTATGCATGAACACCCATTTGGACTTGAGTAAGTCAAATCGGGCAAAGTCACTCAAACTACCGAGAGGTATAGAGTGAGCACTTATGTGTGATGGTCATATCACGACCCCAATCATAACAATCTTGCCCTGAATTCTCGATACCCGTTAGATATCCACCTAGGCAGAAGTCACTGCCCTAGTCCCTTTTAATCCTTGAAAACAACCAACAAAAATAGTGTACTTAGCTTATTCTAGCATATCATAGTATAGCATTAGAAGTATAATCAATCATGACCATGTTTGGAGGTGCAATTTGGAACAACACGCACATCTAGATTAGTTAAATACCTAACTCCAAATCAATTAACTCCCTGTAGAAATCGATCCCGACCTTGGTAAAACTGCATCGACCATCCTTGCCACTCGATAGTGGTACAGGCTTGGAACCGATCACTTTTTGGCGCCGTTGTCGGGGAGTTAGACGATTTTAGCTATCTATCTAACTATTTGTGTGCCTTGTTTTTCTTTCCTTCCGATCTTCTAATTTGTTTGTGAATTGCTCTTAGGTACAATATGGCTCTTAACAATGATGCGCCCAGAAATTTACCTTTGGGGGAGGAGGTAGATGATGATAATGTGGATGAGATTCAACCCAAACCACAAGCACAAAGGAGAGGCCGACCGCCTCATGACAATATTCAAAACCCTCCCCTACCTCCAGCAAGGGAAGCACACCGGACGTTGCCCAATGAAGGATACGCAAGTGCAATAGTCCCGCCCCGATTAGGTCTGGCAACTTCCAAATAACCAACGTTATGCTTACACTCTTGGAACATAGAGGTTTCTTCATCGGAGCTCCACACCAAAATGCCTATAAGCATCTCAAGGGTTTTGTTGATACATGCTGGGGGAGCAAGCAAACGAACGTTTCTGAGGATGCGTTGATATTAAGGATTTTCCCATTCTCTCTAAGGGGGAAATCTTTGGATTGGCTTGAGAGGTTGCCCAACCATTCCATCACTACTTGGGATGAGTTGGCCGAAAAATTCATAGCAAAGTTCTTCTCGCCGGGGCATATGGCGACGCTGAGAGATGAGATCCTTGCCTTTAAACAAGAGCCAAATGAACCGCTTCATGAGATTTGGGAAAGGTATATGACGATGGTTAAAGAATGTCTGAACAATGACATGATCGAAGCCAAGATCCAGCAAACATTCCATCGTGGCATCAACACTACCAACTAGTGTGTAGTTAACCAGCTAGTAGGCGAAAATTTTATGAACACACCTTATGCTGAGGCGTGTGATATACTTGATGAGATGGCGGATATTCCTCGGCATGGCAAAGTCGAGCTAATGTGCCACAAGGTGATCCCAATGTCATTCACCTACACAAAGAGCTCCATGACCACGGCCAAGCAATAGCAGAGTTAACTACAACAATGAAACAGTTGTCCAAAGCTCAATTGCAGCAAGTTCAAGCGCCAGACAAGTAAATGCCATGGAAGGGGTAAATATGATGGTCAACAAGAGGCGGCAAAGAGATCAACAAAGTCAAGGAAATCCGGATCAATTTGAGCAAGGTAGTAGTGGTTACAACCAAGATAATGGGTATGATGATCAAAGTGAAGAAGTTCAGTATGTGAACAACTACCAAGGACAACGGGGCAATGCTCTGAATCAACAATAACAGTGGAGATCTCAAGGAAATTGGGGGAATCAAAACCAACAAGGAAATTGGAATAGTGGGAACAACAACAACCAAAGAAACTGGGGGAACAACAATCAGAATTGGGGCAACCAGGGTAATCAGAGCAACTGGGGTGGCAAGAACAATAGCAATTCGGGAGGCAGCAACAAACAAGGGGGTTGGAATAACGGTAATCAGGGGAATCGGGGGCCAGGCTTTCAAAGGCCTCGGATGTATCAACAACCAAACAACCCGCCTCCATTTTCGTTTCAAGGTCTTAGCTCGTCAAACAATGAGATGGGAAGGATTGAGTCAATGTTTGAGCAAATAATGAAGAAAAACGCCGACTCCGATGCTCAGTTGGTGTCCCATAATACTTCTATCCGCAACTTGGAGGTCCAATTTGGCCAGATTTTGCAAGCTCTGAACACTCTCCCTAAGGGGGCACTACCTAGTGACATGGTAGTGAACTCGAAAGGAGGGAACAATACGGTCCACGCTATGGCAGTGACTACAAGGAGTGGTAGAGGTGGTGTGGATAATACCTTTAATGCAAGAAAGGTTGTGAGTGATGATGTATTGGTGCAAGAGAATGATGAGCAAAGCAATGATGTGCAAGTGAGTGATGATTTTGTGAATGAAGAAGGGAGAATTGACATTGATGAAAGCGTGGAGGAGACACAAAATGATGTGAACCCGTCTAGAGAACACGTGATAGACATACCGGAAACGGTAGTGCCCAAAGCCAAGGCTCCTTTGCCAAGGCCTCCTCCACCATACCCTCAGAGGCTTGCAAAATAGAACAATGAGAACCAATTCAAGAAATTTATTGATATGATGAAGAGTTTGTCGATAAATGTACCTTTGAGGCTCTAGAACAAATGCCAGGATATGCCAAGTTTATGAAGGACTTGGTAACAAAGAAGAGATCCATGAATTTTGAAACGATCAAAATGACGCATCAAGTGAGTGCCATTGTACATTCCATGGCCCCAAAGCTAGAAAACCCCGGTGCTTTTACAATCCCGTGCACTATTGGTAGTGCCGATTTCGCCAAAGCTTTGTGCGACTTGGGGGCAAGTATTAACTTGCCATATTCTGTGTTTAAGATACTGCGGATTATGCTGCCAAGGCCCACATCCATGAGGTTGCAAATGGCATATAGGACAATTAAAAGGCCATTAGGGATAATTGATGATGTGTTAGTGAGGGTCGACAAGTTCATACTTCCCGCAGATTTTGTGATTCTTGACTGCGAGGTTGACTATGAGGTGCCGATCATATTGTGGAGACCTTTCCTAGCTACAGGGAAGGCTTTAGTCGATGTGGAAGCAGGGGAGCTCACCTTCCGGGTGGGTGACGAAAAAGTTGTGTTCCATGTCTGCAAATCAATGAGGCAGTCCAATAGCAACGAAGTATGTTCATTTGTGGATCTTGTGACCGAGGTGATTGTTGAAGACACCGGTGCTGTGATAAATGTGGAGGACCCTTTGGAAGCTGTGTTGTTGAACCATGATGTGGCGGAGGATGAAGGATTGGTGGAATATGTCAATGCTTTGCAAGAAATGGTTCTTACACATATGAGCCCCGGAAAATTTCTTTGGTTCTTGAGAACCGATTGACTCCACCAACAAAGCCCTCAATCGAGGAGCCTCCCGTATTGGAGTTGAAGCATTTCCCTTCCCACCTCAGGTATGAATTCTTGGGCATTTGTTCAACTTTACCTATTATTCTTTCTTCGTGCTTAACTAACGTGCATGTAGATGCCACTCTTGCGGTGCTCCAAAGAAGGAAGAAGGCAATTGGATGGACTCTAGCTGATATTCGGGGGATAAGCCCCGCCTTTTGCATGCACAAAATTATACTTGAGGATGATGCCAAACCCTCAGTGGAACATCAAAGGAGGTTGAATGAGGACAACAAGAGGTCATCAAGAAGGAAATTATCAAGTGGCTCGATGCAGGGGTTGTGTACCCCATTTCGGATAGTTCATGGACTTCACCGGTACAATGTGTGCTGAAGAAGGGTGGTATGACGGTGGTCACAAATGAGCAAAATGAGTTTATCCCTACCAGGACTATCACCGTATGGAGGGTATGCATGGACTACCGAAAGCTGAACAAAGTGACTCGCAAGTATCATTTTCCATTGCCCTTTCTTGACCAAATGTTGGATAGACTTGCCGGACATGCCTACTATTGCTTTTTGGATGGGTACTCAGGTTACAACCAGATTTTGATTGCACCGGAGGACCAAGAGAAAACCACCTTCACATGTCCGTATGGAACCTTTGCATTCTTATGGATGACATTTGGGTTGTGTAATGCACCGGCCGCCTTTCAGCGATGTATGATTGCTATATTTACGGACATGGTGGAGGACTTCCTTGAAGTTTTCATGGATGACTTTAGTGTTGTGGGTGACTCCTTTGAAGAATGTTTGAGTAATCTTGACAAAGTGTTTGCCCGATGTGAAGAGACCAACTTAGTAATTTTTTGGGAGAAGTGCCACTTTATGGTTGAGGAGGGCATTGTCCTCGCCCATAATATTTCAAAGAACGG
This sequence comes from Nicotiana attenuata, assembly GCF_001879085.1. Classification (NCBI taxonomy): domain Eukaryota; kingdom Viridiplantae; phylum Streptophyta; class Magnoliopsida; order Solanales; family Solanaceae; genus Nicotiana; species Nicotiana attenuata. Next base: position 93,899 of record NW_017672114.1, read on the forward strand.
TATTGAAGTGGACAAAGCGAAGATTGAAGTGATTTTCAAACTCCCTCCTCCTACTTCCGTCAAGGGAGTTAGGAGCTTTCTTGGGCATGCGGGTTTCTACCGGAGGTTCATCAACGACTTCTCAAAAGTGGTGAATCCCTTGTGTAAGTTGTTGGAAAAGGATGCAAAGTTTGTGTTTAATGATGATTGCATGAAACCTTTTGAGCTTCTCAAGTATAGATTGACTACCACTCTCATCATCACCGCACCCAATTGGAACTTACCATTTGAGCTCATGTGCGATTCTAGTGACGTTGCGGTAGGAGCGGTTTTGGGGAAAAGGATAAACAAGATATCTATTATGCAAGCAAAACGATGAATGATGCCAAGTCAATTATACTGTGACCGAGAAAGAGTTACTAGCCATTTTCTTTGCCATGAAAAAGTTCAGGCCATATCTCATGGGTACCAAAGTGATTGTGCACATGATCACGCGGCACTCCGTCTTGATGACAAAAAAGGACTTTAAGGCTAAGTTGATGAGATGGGTTCTACTGCTTCAAGAGTTTGACCTTGAAATTATTGATTGAAAAGGGTGTAAAAACCAAGTGGCGGACCACTTGTCCCGCTTGGAAGAGGAGGGGAGGCCCCATGACGGCCTTAAAATTAATGACTCGTTTCCGGATGAACAACTCCTCTCCGTGTCTTTGAATAGTATGCCTTGGTTCGCCGATGTGGCTAACTTTCTTGTGACCGGCATTGTCCCGTGTGAGCTCTCTTCTAACCAAAGGAAAAAGCTTAAACGGGATAGCTTGAATTATTACTGGATGAGCTTTATCTTTTTAAGATTTGTAATGATAGTGTGATCCAGAGATGTGTTCCGGAAGAGGAGCAAATGAGTATTCTTGATGCTTGCCATTCCTCGCCCTACGGTGGTCATTATGGTGGGGCGAGAACTACTTCAAAGGTGCTCAGCTGTGGATTTTATTGGCCTACCTTGTATAAAGATGCTAGTGAGCTTGTGAGGAGATGTGATGAGTGTCAGAGAGCGGGTGGAATTTCCAAGAAGGATGAAATGCCTCTCACCAGTATTCTTGAGATTGATATTTTTGATGTGTAGGGCATTGACTTCATGGGACCATTTGTGAGTTCATGTGGTAACACTTACATTCTGGTTGCTGTTGATTATGTTTCCAAGTGGGTTGAAGCTTTGGCTTTGCCCAACAATGAGGCACGGAGTGTGGTCACTTTCTTGAAGAAAAATTTTTCGCAAGGTTTGGCACTCCTAGGGCGATCATCAGTGATGGGGGATATCACTTTTGCAACAAGGCCTTCGATAATTTACTTTCCAAGTATGGTGTCAATAATAATATATCAACCCCTTATCATCCCCAGGCTAGTGGACAAGTTGAGGTCTCCAACAGGGAGATCAAGAGTATTCTTTCTTAGACTGTCAGTGCTGACCGGACTGATTAGTCAAGGAAACTTGATGATGCTTTGTGGACTTACAGAACTGCGTACAAGACTCCAATTGGTATGTCTCCGTACCAGTTGGTATTTAGGAAACCATGCCACCTTCCGGTTGAATTAGACCATAAGGCTATTTGGGCACTGAAGAAGTTAAACCTTGAATGGGATGTAGCTGCAAATCTCCGGGTTGAGAAACTAAATGAACTTGATGAGTTTAGGTTTCATGCCTATTCCAGCTTGTCCTTATATAAGGACAAGATGAAGTACTTACATGACAAATGTGCCCGGAACAAGGAATTCAAGGAGGTTGATTTGGTTCTTCTATTCAACTCTCGGTTACGACTGTTTCCGGGAAAGCTCAAGTCAAAATGGAGTGGCCCTTTTGAAGTGGTGCATGTAACCCCGTTTGGTGCTCTTGATTTGAAAAACAAAAATGGTGAAATCTTCCGAGTTAATGGGCACCGAGTGAAGAACTATCTTGGCAAGTTTGATGATAGCCACGTGGTGACAATATTCCATTTCAAGTGAGATGGTAGCATGCGTTGTGCTGCGACATTAAATCTGGCGCTTCTTGGGAGGCAACCCATGTGTTTTTCTTTCTTTTTGATTTTTTTCTTAGTTTAGGCTTTATTTTGGACTAACTGGCTGTGAAGTTTGTGTAGGAATTGTTTGTGCACTGCAGGACTGTTGCTGAAATTTTTTGCCTAAGTGTGAGAATTACGCTGACCACGCTCAAAATTTCGTGGTCAGCGGGTGCTTTTTGCGGGGGAGTAAATGGTCAGTGGACGCGGACTTGAGAAGTCCAGAATAGCAACTCTCTGAAGTTGTATTCGCGTTAGCGGTTGAAATTTTGCGGTCCGTGTTGCTCTTTTGCGGCGGCGCTTGTTTTTTCGCCCTCAATAGTGCAGTCTTTGCAAAAGCTCTTCATAAAGGTAAAAGCGCGGACCGCGGTGGTATTTTACGGACCGCGCTCAGGTGAGTCGGTGGGTCTCTGTGTTTTTAGTATAAATAGAAGGAGCCTTTTCCTGTTACACTTTTCGAACCCTTCACTCTCACAACAATAGACTACTGTTCATCTCCCTCTGATCTACATCCAAATTTCTTACCATTAATCAAGAGTAGTTTCTACCACAAATCAACCAACTGGTATGCTTAATTTTGTATTAATTTTGTCTCTTTGTTTTTTTTTCTTCTAGTTCTACTCTTTCTTTTCTTTAGTTAGGGTTAAGACATGCCAAAGTCAAAATGTTGCATAATTTAGGCCTAATTCAAGATGGGTAATTGAGTTTCATGCCTAATGGGGATAGGGTTATTTGTCATTGCGCATATTTTTACACTTAGTAAGAACCCTAGTTTAGATACGTTAATCAGTGCCAGTGATGTTGGAATTTCACGGTCCGCGGTCCAGTTTTTCGCGATCCGTGGTCCCTCATTTGTGGGAAATGTTATTGGTAGTTTCGCGGTCCGCGATTACTTTTTTGCGGACCACGTTTGCTTCATCGCCGTTAGCGGCCAAGATTTTGCGGCCCGCGTTCATACGTTTCAAAATAGTCTGATGTTAGATATCACGACCGCGACTGCTTTTTCGCGGTTCGCGGTTGGTCATTTGCGGCCGCGCTTAGTTTTTCGCCGCCCGCGATGATCGATGTTCAGAGAGGTAGTAGTCTGATCCTACTCTCTTCGCGGCTGCGGTTACCCTGTCACGGTCCACGGTGGGCACTTCGCGGCTGCAGTCACTTTTCCGCGGTCCGCGGTGCCTGGTTCTGGGATGTAGTTCTGCAATTTTATAGAAATGTTTTATCAATGCTTGAAGCTTTGTTCTGACTTCCTTCTTTGCTTGTTTGCTACAGACAATGGTCCGATCTCGAGGAAAAGGCGATAGATCTAAGGGGAGAGCAGAACCCTCCCGAGGAAGGGGAAGAGGAAGGACCAAGTTACCACTCGCAGTTCAAAAATCCATTGGGAAAATGAGAGCAGCCATCAAAGCTGCAGACAGAGCAGTGGACCACTCCGATACGAGTGAGTATGTCCCTTCTCGAGAAGCTTCGGAAAGGGACTCTGTGCCCACTCATGTCCCAGATTTCCTGGAGAAATACCAACTGGTGGATGTACCTACCTCCTCTACTGAGTCCTCTGATGACTCAGAGGGAGGTAGTGAGGCGCCGGGATCATCTTCCCCACCTGCTGCAACTCCGCCCTCACCAGCTGCCCCTGCCCCTATTGATGTTGATGATGCCGAGGTCCCGAACGATGGGCGAGGGGGTAATTCTATTGTTGGAGGTTTGGAAAGATCGAGAAATCTGGAGGTGTGGCAGCACAGATTCGTTAGTGAGTTAGCCTACCAGAAATTCCGAGAATGGTGGCTTCAAAGGTCACTCACCCTAGAGAGGCAATTCACTGAACGAGACCTCCTTCCCCACAATCCAAATGTCAAAAGGCAATTTGATGAGAGAGTAGGTTGGAAATTGTTCACCAGCAAGGTTCCGGATGCAATTGAATTTCTTGTCAAAGATTTCTACGCAGACGCGGCCCACATCAAAAAGGGCACCACAGTGACAAAGGTCCGAAATCTGAGGATCCGATTTGATGGCCGGACATTGAATGAGTATGCTGGTGTAGCACCCCGTACATTCGGACTAGGTGTAGATGTGTTAAATGGATATTAATCTGATATTTTAGACATATGAAGTCCAAGCTGGATGAGTATGGGTGAAAATAGTTATTTTAGAATCAAGACGAAGAGTGAGGTGTACAACATTTGACAAAATCTACTAAGTTTACAAAAGGTCAGTCTTGCACCAGGATTTAGTGAAAATATGTAAGGTACTTGGGAAAACTCAAAACATGAAAGTAGTAGGCCTTTGAAGTAGATTTCCAACTATATATTGTGGAGCCCAAACGGATCTCTATGCGAAAAGTTATGTGCGTTTTACAGAACAATGCGCAATATGCACGCACAGTGCATGCCCCGAGCACGTCCGCGCACCTGTGGCAGTGTTACTGCCATTTTACGCGGTCAGGTGCGCGGTCAAGCCTACAGGTGTGTGGGGGCGCACTTGGGGGGTCATTTTAAAGCCTTACTTCATTCCCCACAGCGCCAAAACATAAAAACTTGCTCTAGAAAGGGGAGCTCTCAAAAACCTAACTCCTTAAGGGTCCCTCCACCATCCAAGGTAAGTTCTAATGGTGATTCTAAGTTAATTTCAATTTCCCAACATCTTATTAACGTGGGTAAACCCTCCATATCATTAGATATTCGATTGGGACATCATTGTTGAGAGAAGGAACCCTAGAACTCGAATTGAAGGGGGTTGAACTTCATAAAGGTAATGTCTTCACCCTCTATATTGAATCTAGCATTGGATTAATGATTATTGACTCTAGTTCATGAGATATGAGTTGATGGGTTTGATAAAAAAAGCATGAACGGTTATAGGTTTAGGGTGTTGATTGTTGATTATTGGTTAAGGATGTTGTTTACCTTATGGGTGATAAAGAATGATGTTGATTATAACCATTTGAGACTTTAGAATTTATCTAGGAGCAAGAAAATGGGCTATTGGGTGTAGGGACACCATTAATAAGGACTATGAAGCTTTATGCCACCAAGTGTTTGAGAAAATTCCTAAGTAACCAAAACATGAGTATTATTGCTAATATAGAATCCCTTTGACTTGTATTGATACAGATTAATGTTGAAAGGGGTGGCGAATGTTGTATTACGCTCAAGAGCAGGAAGTTAAGGTATGTGAGGCTAACTCTCTATGTTTGGGAATGTTAATGATTCTCCCTACACTATGTTTCTTTTACCACGTTATTAATTGCCTTAGAAATATAGTTAAGCCTAGTTCCTTGAATAGTTGCAGAACTTCTATTCTCTAGCTTCGTAACTCGTTCATGACTTTCATTCTAAACTTTGTGAAATCAGTGCGTAATCAATATAAACTTGGGTTTGATGCCCATGAGTCTCAGTATAGATTACTCAGCATGTCATAAACAGTTGAAGTTTCAATTTTCATAATCAGTTCATGAATACATGTCACAGTCTAGCTTTATTCAGCATTCAAGTATCATGTAACTCAGTATGGTTCAGTATTTCAGCATCATGTATTTCAGTATGATTCTCAGTTCCTGAATGTTGAACACCTGTATTTGAGCCTATGGCCGTAGTTTATATGCTTTATGCATGTTTGGGCCTGAGGCCGTAGTTTATGCTTTATGCATTTTTGGGCCTGAGGCTGTAGTTATATATACGTTTACTTGGGCCTGAGTCCGTATCTTGTGCACATTATATTGGGCCCGTGGCCGTAGCTTATTCAGATAAACAGGTTGTTCATCATTTAGAATAAGGAGTATTCATATCCTTACTTCCTTTGTTCCGTTCAATTATTAGTTATCATTTCAGTTATCACTTATCATTTAAGTTACCAGTTATCAATTCAGTTACCAGTTCAGTTATCAGTTCAGTTATCAGTTATCAGTTGTCATTTCAGTTTCAGTTTCAATAGTTAACATTTCAGTTATCAATTATCAATTCTCAGTTATCAGCTTAGTTTCAGTTTCAGCATTTATAATTCTTTCTTTTAGTTGCTTTATATACCAGTGCAATTCAAATGTACTGACGTCCATTTTGCTCGGGGCCTGCATCTCACGATGCAAGTAATGATTTACTGGTTGATGATTCAGAGCGCTAGGATTCTCGTACATGCTATTTGGTGATCCCCAGTTCTTTCGGGGCATCATCATTACCTTACAGTCTTCAGTATTTTCAGACAGTCAGTATTTTCAGTACTTCATTAGAGGCTTCAGAGACTAAAGTAACAGTTAGACAGAGTCACATGCATTTAAGTTTAAGCAATGTTGCTACATATATGTTTTAGGCCTATGTTAGTGTTTCCGGTATTTGATTTATATCATTTAAACTTTCAGTATATCAGCATGTGTTAGCTTATCTTTCGCATTCAGTATGTTATGATTTCACATGTTGATTCAGCCAGCCAGTTGGTTCACTCGGTCACATGTAGTCAGGCACCGAGTGCCGTGTTACGTCCATGCTCGGGTTTGGGGTGTGACAAAGCTTGGTATCAGATCACTAGGTTCAAGTGTCTAGGGAGTCTATGAAGCCGTGTCCAGTGGAGTTTCCTTTATATGTGTGTGCCGCCACTCATATAAACGGTTAACTACCAAGACATTCAGTATTGTCTCACTTCTTTCTATTCTAGATCGTGCCATGAAGCTTAGAGCAATAGTTAACCTTCTCTTCCTATCGAATTCCAAACGTATTGGATGCCCAAGCGACGCGCAGGAGAAACCTAAGGTCCTAGAGAGGATAATTGCCCATTGGGGTATAATTATGGAGTACAAGTTGGTAAATATGTGACTTGAGAGGATGTTAAAAGTGGAATGCAATGGATAGTAGTACAGATTAGAGCATAACCTTATCAGAAAGTACAAAAGCAGTCATCATGTCTTATGGTTATCAGTTTATCTCAGTTACCAGTTATACGGTCTTTCAACTAGCAAGTTTATGGTTATTCAGTACGCCAGTATTCAATTATATGTTTACCAAATATCCAATTGTCAGTGTATCAAAATATCTGGTGACTTGTGAGTATACTGTGATGCATATGGGTGCTCAAAGGAAATGTAAGTAACAGTGATTATAGCAAAATCTTCTCATATTTTAGGTCCGGATTAAGACCCAAGACTTAATGGACGGTTCATGAAGTGATTTATCATATGATGGTATACTCTGAAGGACAAGTTTGTGTATGGTAGTGTATCCATATGTGTTTTACCTCATGAAACAATTTCATTTTTTTTAATTCTTGGAAATAGAGCCACAAGTTGGATGATGATAGTTTAGATCTTAGACCCCATGGTGTAACATGTTAAAAATTTAACTACAGCGGGCATATAGTTTTGGACAGACATGAGTAGGTGATCGTCATGGAAAGGCGGGAAACCCCCGAGGGTACACGATGAGGACTGACAGAATCTACAAAAATAGTACGAATCCATACTGAGCCGTTGCACAACTGTACTAGTAGAATTAATTCTTTGTTTATTAGACATGTACTGTGTTGGGATTCACCCTTCCTATATAAAGGGGACCTTTTTCATTTTGTAAGGGACCTAGATATTGAATATAACACAACATTCTCTGCTCTCTTTGCTAACACGATTGTCCTACACATTTATTGCTTATTTTTACATTGTTCATTCATTGTTCCTCATTTATTGCTCATTATTAATCATTAAAGGCCATCTTTAAGGCCCTCATTATCATTGATTCTTTGTTAGTAGTTCATCGTTATTAACCCCATCTAGCCCGCGAGGTCTCGTTCCAGCCAGCTCGAGGTCCAGCTTTGTGACCCCATTGGTTTGCACATCTTATCCTCTTTACTTATACCTAGCATCTATTGCTTAACAACTAGTATTAAAATAAATCACGTATTTTTAGAACCAAAAAATCAAATATAATTGTAGTTACCATTTTCAAGGTAAACAGTTTGGCGCCCACCGTGGGGCTAAAAATAATAGTGATTGTTTTAGTGCTGGTTTTCTGAAAACACAAGTTATTCTTCACACTTTTTCTTGTCCAAGGATCTCTGATTTCAGGTCAATGTCTGACTAGGAAACGCACGCAAAAACAACGGTACTGGGCTTCAGGGAGAAAATGGTGCAGGCGCTGGTGTATCACCGCATAACCCAGGGGTAGCACCAGCAGATGCCGGTGTACCACCGTAAAACCCAGAGCAGGCAACAGCACAAGTTGCTGTCGACATGAGTTCACATAACGCCGTGCATATCAACGTAAACTCTCATCCCAATGGAAGTGTGTGCGGGGAAGAAAGATACCTTAGTCTTGAAGTCATTTTGGAGATGTTGCAAGCGCAACAAGTGGCCATTTCTCAACTACAAAGACTACAAAAAACTCCAAGCACAACAACGCCGGAAACGGCTCCTCGAGTCGAGCAGGCACCAGAAAGATCGAGTAACAATGGGTCAACAACAGACCCCACTTTTATGAAGATGCTTGAGGACCTCACCAAGAGGATTGAATCAGGAGAAAAGAAGATAGAGGATAACGATAAAAGGGTGGAGATTTATAACTCAAGGGTCGATCAGATCCCGGGCGCACCTCCAATTCTGAAGGGTGTAGATTCAAAGAAGTTCGTGCAGAAACCATTCCCATCAAGTGCGGCTCCAAAGCCCATCCCGAAGAAATTCAGAATGCCCGATGTCCCAAAGTATAATGGGACCACAGACCCCAATGAGCACGTCACCGCCTACACTTGTGCTGTAAAAGGGGATGACTTAAAGGACGACGAGATTAAATCCATCAAGTGCGGCTCCGAAGCCCATCCCGAAGAAATTCAGAATGCCCGATGTCCCAAAGTATAATGGGACCACAGACCCCAATGAGCACGTCACCGCCTACACTTGTGCTGTAAAAGGGGATGACTTAAAGGACGACGAGATTAAATCCATCATGCTGAAGAAATTTGGAGAGACACTGTCGAAGGGGCCATTATGTGGTATCACAACCTACCCCCGAACTCGATAGATTCATTTGCCATGTTGGAAGACTCTTTTGTGAGGGCACACGCTAGTGCCATCAAGGTCGCCACCAGGAAGTCCGATGTCTTCAGAATCAAGCAGAGAGAAAACGAGATGCTAAGGGAATTTGTATCCCGCTTTCAGATGGAGCGAATGGAATTACCACCAGTCTTTATCGACTGGGCAGTACAAGCCTTCACTCAGGTCTTGAACGAGCTAAGCTCGATAGCTACGAAGCAGCTAAAAAAAAATTTGATCGAATATCATGCCATGACTTGTGCGGACGTGCACAACAGGTATCAATCGAAGAAGATCAGGGTCAAAGACGAACAATTAGGGGCCCATTCGGACTCAGTATATTCCAGTAGTCTCTTAACAAGGAACAAAAGTTTACGGAAAGGGAGTCAAGACCGAATAAGGAAAGATACCGGCCTTACATAGAAGATCGAAGGAATGCCCCGAAGCGTAATGTGCCTCGAGGCGATCGAAGGTCAGATCAAGGACACGTTTCCCGGGGACTCATGAGTAAAGCCGGGTTCGATAGGCATACTAGGCCATCGGAGGCACCCCGACTATCCAAACACAATTTCAGCGTCGATGTCTCAGGCATTGTGTCAGCCATAGGAAGAATCAAAGATACAATGTGGCCAAAACCCATACTGTCGGACCTCTCACAAGGAACCCTAACTTGGTATGCAAGTATCACGGCACTCACGGTCATAGGACCGAGGATTGTATACAACTTCGAGAAGAGGTAGCCAGACTAATCAGCGAAGGGCATCTTCGAGAATTCCTCAGCGATCGAGCCAAAAACCACCTTCGAGAATAAGAGGCGAAGAGGAAGAACGAACCAGAAGAACCGCAGCACGTCATCCACATGATCATCGGAGGGATCGATGTCCCACAGGGACCCATCGTCAAGAGAACGGAAATATCCATCACCAGAGAAAAGCGAACTCGGAATCACGTACCAGAGGATGCTCTCACATTCAGCGAAGAGGAATTGAGGCCTTGTCTCAGCCTCATAACGACGCACTGGTAATTTCTTTTCTTTTGAATAAATTTCAAATCAAACGTGTGCTCGTGGATCCAGGTAGCTCGGTCAACATAATCAGGTCGAGGGTGGTGGAGCAGCTAGGACTGCTCGACCAGATAATACCCGCCTCCCGAGTCCTCAATGGATTCAACATGGCGAGCGAGATGACGAAAGGGGAGATCATCCTCCTGGTCAACGTGGCCAGTACAATCCAAGATAGCAAATTTCATGTCATCGAAGGTGACATGAGATACAACGCCTTACTTGGAAGGCCATGGATACACAGTATGAGGGCAGTGCTGTCAACCCTTCATCAAGTGATTAAATTTCCAACCAAGGACGGGATAAAAGCAGTGTATGGGGAGCAGCATGCAGCAAAGGAGATGTTCGCAGTGCACGACATGGCACCAGTATCGACTCCCTCCACCGTGAAGGAGCATTTAGACAAACAAACAGCCAAATAACAACCCAACCAACATTCTCGGCTACACTCTAATTGGTGAATAAAGGACCGTGCAGCATCCTCGCAGCAAGAGATTGAAACACATCGAGACTCAAACGCTATCATTGCTAAGGTACGACCCTCTCCTTTTTTGTTTATGTTTTATACTAACTTACTGCAGGTATTCGATTGAAAGGAATCGAAGCACCCTCAGCTCGAAGACCTTGGGTTTTAAAGCATGCGTTGCGCTCTTTTTCCCTTAGACCAGGTTTTTATCCCGAACGGGTTTTACCGGCGAGGTTTTTAACGAGGCAACATCTATATGCTACGTAAGGAAAACTCATCAAGTATTCAAGGTTTCTCCTCAATCAACCCCAAATACTAGGGGGCATCACCCTAGGAGGTCACCTCTTGGAAGAAATCAAACTATGCCTAGGAGGACCTCGATAGGAGAATGTTGTATTGGGCCAAACGGTCAAATGAACCGTGTTCATGTAATATAATCGAGCCTCCAAAAGCAAAAAAAAAACGTGTAAGGATGTATTAAGTAATTGAGGAAATCTCTTTGCTTATCAAAATACTTTGCGCCTCAAAGAAGTTCACTATTGTCACGTAAAATGGCCCAAGAGCCAAAAACTCTCGAACACCCGGGGACTGTCTTAGTCAGTCAGCTCATCGGGCCATCAAAAACTCGTAATTCATAAGACCTTGATCAGGCAAACTTCAAGCTCGTAATCCCTCACTGAGGCAACATCAAATCTGTAAGCCCTCAAGAAGGCGTGCTCAAACTTATAAGACCTTAAAAAAAGGCATGACCCCCGATATTAAGGCCAAGGCTATATATCCAAACTTGTAATACCCCTAAAAAGGCATACCCTCGATATAGATGCTGAGGTCACCACACACGGGGACTAAAGGCTACGGCCAAACATAAAGACTAGGGTCTAACTAAAGGCTACGGCCAAACATAAAGACTACGGTCTAACTACAAGGCTACAACTAAATTAACGTGGTTCGGAGACGTCCGACTGCCGCTATAAAACAAAAGGCCTCCAAATACTTTGAAAATACCTCAAAAGGAACCGGTTAATCAGGCTACCCTCGGCATAAACACAAGAGCTTCGATCGTATTAGCTCCAAACAATGAAAAGGCTTCGAGACAATCAGCCTTCAGCAAAAAGGCTTCGAAAAATCAGCCTGCAAGAGATCCTCCCGAGGTACTCAATTATCGTCACAATTGACTCATAATCGAGGTTCTTATTTGAGCTGTCGAAGAGTCGGACGAACATAAAACATGCCAAGGCATAATCAAATCTTTAGCCAAAAGAGGGAAAACTATAGCCATATTAGAGGTCACATCGACCCAATCCAAAAAGAGCTTAAGGGCCAATGCGTAAGAGACTAAGAGCCAGCCTAAAGAGCCTAAGGGCCAACGCGTAAGAGCCTAAGAGCCAGCCCAAAGAGCCTAAGGGACGATATATTGAAAACCTAAGGGTCAACGAGCCTGAGTCAAAATTTGATTCGAGGACCAAGCCCTAAACGGTCAACTATTATCAACCACTCATCGAGCATGAAAACCTGAGGGGTGTATATCATAAGTTCGACACATCGAACTGGTTATCAACAAGCGTCGAAATTTATTCAAAAAAGGCAAAGGGAAAACAAGAAATGACGAGAAGCAAAAATCCTTATATATATATATATATATATATATATGGTAAGGTTTCACAAAGTCATATTTGCGTGGCTCACGCCTGGATCCCTTAAACAAAAAAGGAACAAATAAAAACCTAATCTACCACCGGGGTCGCTTAACCAGATAGAGCTCCCTCGAAAATTGTGCCTCCACGGCCTGGCCCTCAACCCCTGGAACATCGATAGCCTCCTGTCCCTCAGGGACTTCATCTTCGCTTCATCATCTTCCGAGCCGCTGGTCGAATCACTGGCTGAACCATCATCGGAGGAAATCAAAATTGCCGATTTTTCCTCTAGGGCCTTCACCCTCTCGATCTCAGTAGACAAATCGATGCTCCCTGCGTATACATCCTCGAGAGTCTGTCTCCTAGATCTTAATCGGGCATGTTTCAAAGCTCGGGACAATTTAAGCTCGGTGTCTTCGGATACCTTCCTGACTCGAGCATTTGCAGTAGCAACATCTTTTCTGTATGAGTACATGAGCTCAGCGGCCTCGGACTTAGCTGCAGATAGCTCAGCAACTAGTTCAGAATGGAGATCTTTGCACTTGAGGCTTTCTCCCCTCACCCCTTGAAGTTGGCACTCTACCGAGGTCAGCTTCTCTCGAAGAGTTTCTTTATCGGAAGACACCTTATCCATGCGCTGCTTCAGCCCATGGATTTCGGTATCTCTGACTCTAAGCTCCTCCCGCATCAAGTCATCTTTTTGCTTGAGCTGAAAGGATCAAAGCAAGATATTTAGCGCTTGATTGGCTAAAGCACAAAGGTAAGCCCATGAAGGTCATATTACCTGTTCATCGAGATAGGCCTGCTCTCAAGACATCCTCTCTAAATGTGCTCGAAGGTCACCTAGCTCCCCCTCCATTTGGGCATAAAGAGCCTTAAGCTCGTCCAACTCAGAAATGAGCTTCCTAAATTCGTCCTCACATCTAGCCAACTCTGCTTGAGACTTGGAAAAGGCTTGGTGAGAGAGCTTTAAGTCCTAAGGACACAGAAGAAGAGAGTCGGAAAAACAAGAATCGAAACTCAACATACAGCGGTCAAAGTCAATATTACCTGTTGCCGAAGCTTCTTGGATTCCTCAAAGATCAATGAGGCGTCGATATCTAGGCCTTCCTTAACCCCGGAAAAATATCCTTCAAACGTACTATTATCTCCATGGGATGTCCCTATGATGGGAGTTTTCATATCTCGGGCATCCCGTATTCACCCCGGAGAGAATGATGGGCACGGCTGAGGCTCACCTACGTTGATAATCATGACCGGTTCGACAAGGGCCCTCTCCCCCCTTCGAGGGGCTGCATCATTGGTTTCTTCAGGTTCATCAATCAGGTGCCCCTCGGCACCCAATGTGCTTAGATCGTTGGTCGGTTCGGGGACTTTGTTCAGATTCCCCTCAACAATCCCCCCATCTCGGGTCGGGACCACCTCGGCAGCCTCCGACTCATCCACCTTCAGCTCAGCAGACTTCGAGGCAATAGCACTTCTTCTCCCTCTAGGTGCCAACGGGCAGTCATCGCTCTCTTCGCCCTCGACGCAAAGACCTTCGGTCACTTCCTGAGTTAAGGCCACTGAATCGGCCTCGAGCTTTTGAACCTTAGCCTTTTTCGGCTTCGAAGACTCAACTGGTGATTTCTTCTTTCTCTTTTTCTCCTTAGCAGGCTTCGAGGAATCTGCTTTCTTAGGCGGGGGTTCCCTCATGAAGACGGCCTCTCCAAGGCCTCCATAGGCACAAAGGACGAGAGTATCAGCGAAAGGTATCTTCTCTAAGGAGCTCGAATATGAAAAGAGATAAAAACTCACAGTGATATTTGGCCTCCCAACGGGTCTTAGCCAAATCACGCCACACGCGCTCGGCGTGTGGGCATATCGAATCAAGCTATTGGACCCAACCCGGGAGATCGTTGACAACACTGGGGTACCACTCGATAGTTGTATCATCAAAGAGAGTTAATTCAAAGTCAAGGAAAGATATCCGATTAGCGAGACATGATTACTTATGATTCATATTCCATTCCTCGGGAAATGGCATTCTCCCAGCAGGGATCAGGTCTGAGGTCCTGACTCGGACAAAGCGACTCATCCACCCTCGATCCTTGTCTTTATCGATGCTAGCAAAAAAGGCCTTTAGAGATCGACGCTTTAGCTTAATCAGGCCACCTCGATAAAGTTGGGGGCTATACAGTCTAATTAGATGGTCGAGGGTAAAAGGCTTCCCTTCGACCATACTTGAGAAATACCTAATCATATAAACAATATGCCAGAATGATGGATAAATTTGTCCAAGTGTCACCTGATATTGGCTGAAGAAATCGAGGATCACTGGATCTATCGATAGTGAAGAGCGGGCCTAAGGTGAAAGGATATGTGTATACACTAAGGATACCGTCTTTGTACGTGGTTATGTCTTCTCCTCGTGAAGGAATCTCTACTAGCACCGCCTCCCCCCAACGGCAGTCGGCTTTCACTTTCTTGATTTCAATTATTAAACTGATATACCGAGACATGGGTTCGCATCATCCCGGAACAGTGGAGGGGTTTTTGACCTGGAAGTCAGAAGATGTATCACAAGGCCCGGGGGTACACTCCTCGATACTATGAGGAGCTACCATTTTACCTTTGGTCATTCGAGAGGACGATGAAGCCTTTTCCTTTTGAGGAACAGTTCTAGAAGTTTTAGCCATCTCTAAAACGGAAAATCCAAGAAGATGGAAAATATTGTTGGAAAAGAGAAGGGAGAATTCAAGGAAATTGAAAAGGGCTAAATGAAATTTTGGAGGCACTAAGGGAATGATATCCACAAGGTTATAGGGTTTGTCTATTTATAAAGATCGTTTGAATGTGCTAAGGAAGACAAGAGGCCGACCAACGGTCGCCTACAATTAATGCTTCTAGGAATCGTACAAAAGGCAACCCTTCAGTCTCTTCAACCGCTTATGTCATGATGATTGACGTCAGGACCCAGGCATGGGGAACCGGATTGTCAGAAATTATTAGAGAACAACCTACAAGTCGAGATCGAGAAAATGATCGTTCGATTATTTAGCCCAAGGGCTGCCCGAGTTTGAGCCAGTTCTCACTCAGGGACTATTAACAAAGCCTTAGGGCTATCTTTATCTCAAGGTCGAGAACGCTCGTTCGATTATTCTGGCCTAAGGGCTGCCCGAGTTCGAGCCAGTTCTTACTCGGGTATTAACAAAGCCTCAGGGCTATCTTTATTACAAGGGCGAGAAAATGCTCGTTTGATTATTTTGGCCCAAGGGCCTCCCGAGTTCGAGCTAGTTCTCACTCGGGGACTATTGTTAAAGCCTCAGGGCTATCTTCATCTCAAGGGCGAGCAAACGCTCGTTTGATTATTTTGGACCAAGGGCCGCCCGAGTTCGAGCCAGTTCTCACTCGGGGACTATTGATAAAGCCTCAGGGCTATCTTTATCTCAAGTTCAAGTAAATTCTCTCTCGTTTATTTTAAGCCCAAGGGCTACCCAAGTTCGAGCCAGTTCTCACTCGGGAACTATGTATAAAGCCTTAGGGCTACCTTTGTTTTCAAGTTGAAACAGATTTTCACTCAGATCGGGGCTACCCGAGTTCGAGCAGGCTCTCACTCGAGGACTATTTGCAAAGGCCTTAGGGCTATCTTTTTTTTATGATCGATCAAGCAACTGCTGATTCCAAAGGTTACTTGGAGTTCGAGAGAATCCTCGCTCGAGGGCCACCAATGGAGCTTAAAAAGGGCTAGTTGTATTTCGAGAATCGAGACATAGCCCTCACTCAACTCGGGTTCGGAAATCCCGGTGACCTCAGATCGCATCAAACCGATCGGAGCTGAGTCTGAGGGATAGCAAAGGACTTTAAAAAGCGTCATACTGATCAAATAAAAACCCAAGGGTTTGTTATTATTATATTCCAGAACTGGTGCTCGGACTAAATCATTAGAATCGTACACTGGATTTTTCACAAACGAAGGCAGAATGAAGTTCAACACAAATCAAAGGCAAAATGGAGAAATTCTTATATTAATAAAAGATGCCTTACAAAGCCCACGAGGGGCCCTTACACAGAAACAAAGAAGCAAAAAACAACAGTCGAAGTCCTAATCTACTTTCGAGGGATCGTCCTCAAGGGCAACACCCTCGAGAACCTTTCTCTCAGGGAACTCATTTTGATCTTTAGAATGTCGTCTTTGAGAACCTCCTTCGAAGCGGCAAAGCGATAGATGAAGAAAAGGCTATAGCCTATCAAAGAGCAAAAGCTTTTGACAAGCAAGGAAAATTGTGGCCTGGTGAAAAGCTTGGCGAGTACGGGTCTCGTCAGCACTACTATTGTGAAGCCACTTCTTGAGACATTATATCGGTGTGGGATGCAAAAGTTAGTAGATAGTGCCACCTCAATCCATGGAAAGCAAAAGGAGTGAAGTGTCACACCAGGTTGAAGTTAAGAGAGATGGGCAGCAGTTTACAGTCCACATATCTTCTGATACGGGAAGAATCTGATGCCCTCCTCTCATCGAGTCGGGCCAACAACAATAACAACAACAACAACAACTCAGCATAATTCCTTTTAGAGGGGAAGGGTTTCGAAGAAGAGCCATGGCATGACTGATAAGGTCGCTGTCTTATGACCTTATGGTCACAGGTTTGAACCATAAGAATAAGAGACCAGAAGAGGACACAGAGAAAGTGAAGGACTAAACATTGTTGAAGAAAGAATGAATGAAGCTTTAGCTTCAAAAATCCCTTGTTTATAGAGGAATAGCAACGAAACTGACAGCATATTCGATACTTTTGGGGAGACAAACCGGTAGAGCATTCAATGTTTTTGAGAAACGGACGGGCAGAGCACTCAATACTTCTGGGGGAATGAACCAACAGGTCATTTCAATCGTTTCAAATGCCAACGTCGTCAGCATAACGTCATCACAAGAGGTTTGAAACAGTCGAGGTCAAGATCGTTTCTGATCCTTCCATTCTAAGAAACGCGGGGACTATCTGTATACGGCTAAATCGAAGAGATCAACTTTGAGGCTACTGTGGCACTCCACGCCAAGCCTCGAGGGGCTAGAAGTGGAACCTAAGTGCGGACCCTGAATTGCTCCCATCTAGGGGGCACATCAAATGCCGATCTCGGAGCGACACGAGTCGGTGATCGTCATGGAAAGGCGGGAAATCCCCGAGAGTACACGATGAGGACTGACAGAATCTACAAAAATAGTATAAATCCATGCTGAGCCGTTGCACAGTTGTACTAGTAGCACTAATTCTTTGTTTATTAGACATGTACTGTGTTGGGATTCACCCCTCCTATATAAAGGGACCTTTGTCATTTTGTAAGGGACCTGGATATTGAATATAACACAACATTTCTCTGCTCTCTTCGCTAAGACGATTGTCCTACACATTTATTGCTTATTTTTACATTGTTCATTCATTATTCCTCATTTATTGCTCATTATTAATCATAAAAGTCCATCTTTAAGGCCCTCATTGTCATTGATTCTTTGTTAGTAGTTCATCGTTATTAACCCCATCTAGACCGCGAGGTCTCGTTCCAGCCAGCTCGAGGTCCAGCTTTGTCCCCATTGGCTTGTACATCTTATCCTCTTTACTTATACCTAGCATCTATTGCTTAACAACTAGTATTAAAATAAATCACGTATTTTAAGAACCACAAAATCAAATATAATTGTAGTTACAATTTTCAAGGTAAACAAGATCATGTTGGAAGCCCATAATTCTAGGTATTCTTTCCACCCAGGTTCCCCAAAGATGTATCATGATCTCAAGTATATCTATTGGTGGAATGACACACAAAAAAAAAGGAACAGAGAAGAACGTCACAGACTTTGTGGCCAAGTGTCCGAAGTATAAGCAAATGAAAGTCGAGCAACAGAAAGCCCAGTCTTTTACCATAGTTTACACCTATTTTTGAGTGGAGATGGTAAATATGGAATTTATAACACGATTATCTTGCTCATCTTGAAAGCATCATTTGATTGGGTGATTGTAAATCGACTTACTAAGTCAGCACATTTCTTGCCAGTAATGACTACAGATTCTGTAGAAGATTATACCAAGTTGTAAATTCAGGAACTCATCTGATTGCATGGGACTCCGTTGTCCGTCAATTCGGACTGTGGTGCTCATTTTAAAAGGAACTTTTGGAAGTTCTTTCAAAAATGATTAGGCACAAGTATTTCATCCTCAGAAAGATGGCTAAGCAGAGCGCATTATTCAAACAGTTGAGGACATGTCCTTGATGTTAAAAGTAATTGGGATGATCACATACCTCTCATTGACCTTGCTAATAATAACATCTACTGTTCTAGTATCAAGATGGCACCGTGCGAGATATGAGCAGAGGTGTAGATCACCAATTGGTTGGTTTAAAGTTGGTAAAGCAGAGTTGTTGGTATCAAATTTGGTCTATCAGACTATGGGGAAAGTTAAGTTGATTCAAGAGCTTTTGAAGATGGCTTAGAGCCACCAAAAGTCCTATTCGAATATGCGGCATAGTTGGCCTAGAGTTTCAAGTTGATGATTGGGTGTTTTTGAAAGTTTCGCCTATGAAAGGCGTTATGAGATTTGGGAAGAAGGGGAAGCATAGTCCCTGCTATATTGGGCCATATAGAATCTTGCGAAGGATCGGTCAATTAGCTTATGAGTTGGAGTTGCCACCAGAATTAGTGGTGGTACAGCCAGTATTTCACGTGTCATGTTATAACATTCAAGTTTCCAGTACTCAGATACTCATGTCAGTTCAGTACTCAGATACTCATGCCAGTTCAGTACTCAGATATTAATGTCAGCTTAGTGCTCAAATATTGATATAAGTTTAGTACTAAAATATTGATGTTAGTTCAATACTCAATTATTCGTACCAGTTCAATATTCATATATCCATGTTAGTTCAGTATTCACGTATCCATGGCAGATCAATATTCAGTCAATGCAGTAGTCATTGAGTATCTCAATAGTTCAGTAATCATGTATTAATTCCGTTTAGTATGCAAGTGTTAATGAAAGTTCATGTTTCCACAAGACCCATTTAAGGTCCGGAGTTAGCAGAAGTTACAGTCAAGACAATCATTCGAGGATGAATGATCCCAAGGGGGAGATAATGTAACACTCCATACATTCGGACTAGGTGTGGATATGTTAAATGGGAATT
This sequence comes from Nicotiana attenuata, assembly GCF_001879085.1. Taxonomy (NCBI): domain Eukaryota; kingdom Viridiplantae; phylum Streptophyta; class Magnoliopsida; order Solanales; family Solanaceae; genus Nicotiana; species Nicotiana attenuata. The sequence goes on from NW_017672114.1 coordinate 113,247, forward strand.
AATCTGATATTTTAGACATATGAAGTCCTATAGGAATGAGTATGGGTGAAAATAGTTTTTTAGAATCAAGACGAAGAGTGAGCTATACAAGATTCGATAAAATCTACTAAGTTTACAAAAGGTCAGTCTTGCAGCAGGATTTAGTGAAAATTTGTAAGGTACTTGGGAAAACTCAAAACATGAAGTAGTAGGCCTTTGAAGTAGCTTTCCAACGATATATTTTGGAGACCAAACGGATGTCTGTGCAAAACGTTATGTGTTTTACAGAACAGTGCGCAATATGCACGCATAGTGCGCGCCCCGAGCGCGGCCGCGCACCTGTGGCAGTGTTACTGCCATTTTGCGCGGTCAGGCCTACAGGTGAGTGGGGGCACACTTGGGGGGTCATTTTAAAGCCCTACTTTGTCCCCCATAGCCCCAAAACATAAAAACTTGCTCTAGAAAGGGGAGCTCTCAAAAAACCTAACTCCTTAAGGGTCCCTCCACCATCCAAGGTAAGTTCTAATGGTGATTCTAAGTTAATTTCAATTCCCAACATCTTATTAACATGGGTAAACCCTCCATATCATTAGATATTCGATTGAGACATCATTGTTGAGTGAAGGAACCATAGAGCTCGAATTCAAGGGGATTGAACTTCAAAAAGGTAATGTCTTCACCCTATAATTGATTCTATCATTGGATTAATGATTATTGACTCTAGTTCATGAAATATGAGTTGATGGGTTTGATAAAAAAAGCATGAACGGATATAGGTTCGGGGTGTTGATTGTTGATTATTGGTTAAGGATGTTGTTTACCTTATGGGTGATAAAGAATGATGTTGATTATAACCATTTGAGACTTTAGAATTTATCTAGGAGGAAGAGAATGGGCTATTGGGTGTAGAGACACCATTAATAAGGACCATGAAGCATTATGCCACCAAGTATTTGAGAAAATGTCTAAGTAACCAAAACATGAGTATTATTGCTAATATGGAATCCCTTTGACTTGTATTGATATAGATTAAAGTTAAAAGGGTTGACGAATGTTGTATTACACTCAAGAGCAGGAAGTTAAGGTATGTGAGGCTAACTCTCTATGTTTGGGAATGTTAATGATTCTCCCTACACTATGTTTCTTTTATCACGTTACTAATTGCCTCAGAAATATAGTTAAGCCTAGTTCCTTGAATAGTTGCAGAACTTCTATTCTTTAGCTTCGTAACTCATTCATGACTTTTATTTTGAACGTTGTGAAATTAGTGAGTAATTAATATAAACTTGGGTTTGATGCCCATGAGTCTCAGTCTAGATTGCTCAGCATGTCATAAACAGTTGAAGTTTCAATTTTCATAATCAGTTCATGAGTACGTGTCTCAGTCTAGCTCTATTCAGCATTCAAGTATCATGTAACTCAGTATGGTTTAGTATTTCAGCATCATGTATTTCAGTATGATTCTCAGTTTCTGAAGGTTGAACACCTGTATTTGGACCTGAGGCCGTAGTTTATATGCTTTATGTATGTTTGGGCCTGAGGCCGTAGTTTATGCTTTATGCATTATTGGGCCTGAGGCCGTAGTTATGTATACATATACTTGGGCCTGAGGCCGTAGCTTGTGCACATATATATTGGGCCCGAGGTCGTAGCTTATTCAGATAAACAGGTTGTTCATCATTCAGAAGAGGGAGTATTCATATCCTTACTTCCTTTGTTTAGTTCAATTATTAGCTATCATTTCAGTTATCAGTTATCATTTAAGTTACCAGTTATCAATTCAGTTACCAGTTCAGTTATCAGTTCAGTTATCAGTTATCATTTCAGCTATCAATTATCAATTCTCAGTTATCAGCTTAGTTTCAGTTTCAGCATTTATAATTCTTTCTTTCAATTACTGTATATACAAGAGTAATTCAAATGCACTGACGTCCCTTTTGCCCGGGGCTTGCATCTCATGATGCAGGTAATGATTTACAGGTTGATGATTCAGAGCGCTAGGATTCTCATACCAGCTATTTGGTGATCCCTAGTTCTTTTGGGTCATCATCATTACCTTATAGTCTTCAGTATTTTCAGACAGTCAGTATTTTCAGTACTTCATTAGAGGCTTGAGAGACTAGAGTAACAGTTAGATCGGGTCACAGGCATTTAAGGTTAAGTAATGTTGCTACATATATGTTTTAGGCCTATGTTAGTGTTTCCGCATTTTATTTATATCATTTAGACTTTCAGTATATCAGCATGTGTTAGCTTATCTTTCACATTCAGTATATTATGATATCACATGTTGATTCAGCCAGCCAGTTGGTTCGCTCGGTCATATGTAGTCAGGCACCGAGTGTTGTGTTACATCCATGCTCGGGTTCGGGGTTTTGAGAATGTGGAAGTTGTGCAATATTTGGAAAAGCTGGCACTTGGTGAGGCCGCCCGACCATGGGTGGCTGAAATATTAGCTCCCGGGACGACACCGGCATGGCTCACAGCAGGGTTCCCAATAGCCAGAAACACCCTCAGTTTTGAAGCCAAAGGGTGGTCCACCTTTGTTTGCAGCCGGCTGGATTCGTGTCAGTATGACAGTGTCCTTCCACTCACCCGGTGCATCTTGATAGCTTCCATCATGGTGGGGTATCCCATCAATGTGGAGAACCTCATGCATTATAACATCACAAAGGCAGTTGGGAAGGACGAAAGATCATACCCCCTACCCTAATTTCCTCACCATGTACTTTGAGGACCAGGGAGTTGAGAAGAAGAGTTATGACACTAAGACAAATCCAAAGCAACCCTTCTCATGGTACAACACCAAAGGACCGGACAACCCTAAAGCAAATGGTAAAGCTGCTACCCTCACTGGCCAGTCTGAAGATCCAGGGGTCGTGGCCGCCGGGTCAGAGCCATCCACAATAGGGGGGTCCTCAATTACCGTACCTCCTCCTTCATTCGGGCCATCCATCACCGAGCCATTGTCTGTGCCATATTCTTCTGCCTACCCTCAGACTACACTGCGGCTTTCTCAAACTCTATCCAGTATCAACAACTGGATGTAGTCAGCTACTTCAAAGCTGTCTGTCTTATCCAGTGCAGTAGCAGCTCAGTCAGCTCTGGCACAGCCTCAAGTGCCTTCATCAGTGGAGGACTCGTTGAAGGAGCTTCTGGACAACCAGAAGAAGCTCCTGGACAACCAAAATCTTATCATGGCCACTTTGGATACTCAGGGAAAAGCAATAAAGGACCTGGGCAAGCAGGTCAAGAAGAGGAAGAAGACTCGGGCTTCAAAGGAATCAGTGCGGCAGATTAGGCAGGATGTCTAGAGGTTCACATCAGCTGGTGATATTCCATTGGATTTACTCTTAGCAGAGCATGTCAGTGCAGCACAGGCAGCAGAGCATGAGGCACCAGCAGCTGGCCAGTTTGAGGAGCCAGCTGCCACTACACAAGCTGCTACAGAGATGATTCAGATGCTTCGAAACCCCGTGGTCCCCCAGTCAGATTTGGAGATCCAATAAGAGGACCCGGTGGGACCTGCTTATCCTATGCAGTCCGAGGAGCCCACTGATGTACAGGACCCGATGTAGACCATATAGGGAGTTTTCTTTACTCCCTATCCCTTCTTGATCTTATTTTTGCTTTTAGCATTGGGGACAATGCTAGCTTTTATTTGGATGGGTGGTCCTATTTTGATTTGATGACAGGAATGTAATAATTATGATACTAATTTTTCTTTATTTTAACTTATCGTTATTTTTCACTTTTGGTATGTATATAACTTTACCATTTATTTTTCACTTTTGTTATTTTTCACTTTCGGTATGTATGTAAGTTTACCATTCCATGTATATATTCATTCCCATTTTGTATATATTCGTTCTTTCCATTATTGTACATATTCATTTTACTTTCCGCAGTTCACTTTATAACTTCTTGTGTTCTCTTTCCTTAATAGCTTAGCTTTTTAATTCCTTTGGTAGCTTCTTTCTTTTGAGTTCTTAGCTTCATGATCAATAAGCCTTTGGTTTTCTTAATGCCACGGTTCTTTCCAAAGGTGGAGGTTGTGTGAACCGAGTGGCTCTTCCCAATGATGGATGGCGTGACAACCTTCTTAAGGGTTTGACTCCGTTTTCTTTATGTTTTTGTGTAAATAGTAGTAATGAATAAAAGTGTCTCAGGCAAGTTTCACTTGGGCCTAGCACATTTACCTTTAACCTTATGGTTAGAAACAAGTTGATTTGGAAAGAATGGTTCTAGTTGTGACCTTTGGACTCTTGTGCTGACTAAACAATCATCGAGTGGCTTCTTAGAGCCATTTGTGTTGCTCAATCTTAGCTAGGGTTGTTGTGGGTCCTCGACTCTGTTCTCTTTATCAATCCAATAACTTAAGGTGAGGTATTGATTTGCAAGTCCAAGTCCTGTGCCAATAAGTCTAGAACTTGCCCCGAATGTTTGTCTAGGCAAAATTCTAAGTGTAGCTCAACTTAAGAAATGAATATAGGCTCTCCTTGATCCAACTTGAAACTTGAAAGCATCCATAGCCCACCAATATCCCTAGTCAACCCCGTTGAGCCGAAGAACTTGTTCTTTCAATAACCATGATACAAGCCTTTATCCGTTCTATAATGATCCTCTCTTGGCACCCGATCTTTCCATAGCACAATTGGCAAAAGCATAAGTTTGGGGGGAGAGACGAGGAATATGAAAGTGATAAATGGTACAAAATGAAGAAAAGGGAAGGCAAAAAGAAAAGAAAGAAAAGCCAAATAGTCAAAGAGAAAGTGAATAGTATTGAAAAATGAAGGGATTCAATGAAAGCAATGATAAAAGGCTTGGAATGATTAGAAAAGGAGAAAAATGATTGTCATGAGCAAGAAAGAGTAACAGTTTGTCTCTCTAATCCCCTAAGGAAGAAGAAAATGACTCAAAGAGTCAAGAAAGTGTGAGCCGAAATGAGAAAATGAAGTGCTTAAGGAAAGATGAAACCTTTATAGACTAATATATCCTACCTTGAACCAAAAGCCTTCATTACATTCCCGCAAAAGCCCTATAAGATTTCGAGTTGAGAAAGCTTACATTAGTGGTGATTTGCATAAGGGGCAAGCTTATGGTACTTAGAGCCGGAATTGTGACCTTCCCTTGAGAGAGAAGAGCGTACTTTCCCACAATCCTTGTTTTGAGTGCTACAATCTAAAGTGAGATTTGCTTATGGAGAGTAGAGGAGTAAGAGTTTGGGTTCCACAATGACCTACGTAGTAAAGAGAGCTTCCTTGGTGAGTTAAGTCAACTCTTGATTCCTTGTGTCGCACTAGAACTATGGTACTCAAAAAGGTTTTGTGTTGTTGATAATGCATTTGTGTTGAGAGTAATTGTTAGTCCCAATTGATGCTTGATGAAGTCACCTTAGGACAGCTGAAGTTTTCCTTTCTTTGTCTTGTGGAAGTGGGAATTACTTTGTTTGCTTGAGGACAAGCAAAAGCTTAAGTTTGGAGGAGTTGATAACTATGGATTTTAACCTATCTTATGCTCTCTTTTGCTTAGGTTTTGGATAAAAAATGTGTAAAAGTATTCCCGAAAACTAATCTACTGTGCTTACTTGCAGGTTTTGGTCAAAATGAGGCAAGAAGCCAAAATAAACTCATGAAGGAGTAAACTTGCACAGACTAAAGACTGGGAACTGGAGCGCGGAGAGCGGACAAAATACGCAGTCGCGTGAGGACCATCGCTGAGGCATCCACAAATACGCGGCCTGCGAAAGTAAAGTTCAGAGAGGCTAATTTGAGCATAAGTTCTACCGCTGAGTGCGATGGAAAAGAATTTCGCTGAGAGCGGTGATTGAAGTTCAGAGACCCTGCAAGTCATGCTTAATAGAAGAACGCGGTCCGCGTCCAAATTACGCGGCCGAGCTGGAAACACACACGGATGTGGATGAAATTACACTATCCACGAAACCAAGTCCAACCCAAGCCCAAGACTGAAGAAACACGGACCGCGCTCGCTATTGTACGGCCGCGAGAGCTTAAGCGCGAACGCGATCAGAATTACGCCTAGCGAAACTTCTGCAGGGGCATTTTTGTCCAGGAATTTTAGCCTAGTATAAATAGATCTTTTTCACATTTTTAGGGTATGTAATATTTTGTTGAGCACGTGAACGGCTGGTTTTTACCTTTTTGAGTAATCTTAGAGTAGATTTGTCTTTAATCTTTAGATTTTCATCTTGTATTTGAATATTATGGCTTATATTTCATCTCCATCTTTGATTTCTACTATTATTATGAGTAGCTAAACCCCATAGCTAGGGTTGTGACCCAACCCTAGTGTGGGTATTTAATGGTTCATGAATTTTAGGGCTTAATTGTTTATGGGTTAGTGATATTTAGCTTAATTCATGCTTTAATTATAGAATTGGTGGTTGCAAACACTGATTTATGCCTTGATGACTTAGACTCTTCTTGAGAAAGAGAGACAATCTAGAAAAATTAGGCTAACAAGGAATTAGGGTGCATTCAAGAGATTGATCCCCAATTAAAGGGTTAAATCTAGAGATAGTAATACCCGACTTGAGCCAATATCATTTGTTATGAATGAACACCCATTTGGACTTAAGTAAGTCAAATCGGGCAAAGTCAAATAACTACCTAGTGATATAGAGTGAGCACTTATGTGTGATGGTTATATCACGACCCCAATCAGAACAAGCTTGCCCTGAATTCTCGATACCCGTTAGATATCCACCTAGGCGGAAGTCACTACCCTAGTCCCTTTTAATCCTTGAAAACAACCAACAAAAATAGTGTATATAGCTTATTCTAGCATATCATAGTAAGTATAATCAATCATGACCATGTTTGGAGGTGCAATTTGGAACAACACACACATCTAAATTAGTTAGATACCTAACTCCAAATCAATTAAATCGTTATGGAAATCGCTCCTGACCTTTGTTGGGTAAAACTGCATCGACCATCCTTGCCACTTGATAGTGGTACAGGCTTGGAACCGATCAAGCAGCACCTGAGGAAGAGCAACTTAGGCTTGAGAGGTTCAAGAAGTATCACCTTCCTACTTTCAGTGGTTTGGCTTCAGAGGATGCACATAGTTTTCTAGCAGATGACACCGTATTCTCTGCATCATGTGTATTCTAGAGGCGAGTGGGGTTGCTTTTACTATATTCCAGTTGTCAGGAGCAGCATATCAATTGTGGTGGGCTTTCGAGGAGGGTAGCTTAGCCGATGTTGCATCACTTTCATGGACTCAGTTTTCAGAGATGTTCTTGAGAGATTTTGTTCTTCAGACCCTTCGGGATGCACGCATGCGGAGTTTGAGCAGCTGCGCTAGGGTAGTATGTCAGTGTCAAAGTATGCTGATAGATTCAGTGATTTGTCTAGGCACGCACCTGCTTTGGTTTCTATAATTAGAGAGCGAGTTTGCAGGTTTCATTAAGGGGCTCAGTTATGGTATCTGAATCAGCATGGCTCGAGAGTTGGAGATGGATGTTTCATTTCAGCAGGTGGTAGAGATTGCTCACCAATTAGAGGGCATGCGGGGCAAGGAGAGAGAGAGCAGGGAGGCTAAGAGTCCTTGTGGACCGGGAGGATCTACTAATCCCTATTTTGGAGGCAGGGTACGTCAGGGTAGAAGTTTTATAGGTCAGCCAGTTCAGTTTGCACTTCAGGCTTCACAAATTGTTTTAGATATCCATGGGTTTTGGAGTACCCATACCGGACAACTTCCACAACCACGTCAGCGGAGAGGTTGCTTTGAGTATGGAGATACCAGCCACATGGTGAGAGATTGTCCCAGACTCCGGACACATGTGTCACAGGGGGGGGGGGTATTCAGGGTATGAGTTCTACTCTAGATGTTGTTATACTTGTACCGCTAGCTAGGGGTGGAGGTCAGGCGGGTAGAGGTCGTCTTAGAGGGGGAGTCTGGACCCATTGTTATTCTTTTCCGAGTTGGACGGAGGCTGATACACCAGATGATGTCATTACAGGTATGATTTCGATCGAATACTGAGATACATTTGTGTTATTTCGATCCGGTCCCATTAATTGGTAATATTCATCCTACCTTGCTTCAGATATGGTTGTGTTTTGTGATTCTTGTACTATGTGTCGCGCCCCCTTTTTCCCCTCCCTTTTTGACGGGGAGAGAGGTCCGGGTTTCGACATTCACGGGGTATAATGACTCATTTCCTTTTTGGGAATTGGGTATTTGAAGAGTCGCCACCTAATGGATTATGGTGCGTTAGGGCACCTAGAGCGATTAAATCTTGGGTTGGTTTGCATTACTAGAGATTAGGGTAAGGGCTCGAAATAACCTCGAGGGGAACGTGTTAGGCACCCCTCTTGGACCACAACTGTGGGTCCCGGCCAAACTTGTACTTACGAATTAGTCCAAAAATAAACAAACAGTTGAAGAAGATAATTGCAAGCAGAGCATGTTGGGCATTGTATAACTCAAATAAGAATTTAAACAGTTTGTATGTATAAAAGGAAAATAAAGTTTCAAGTAAAGAGGATTGAGGGAGAGGAGGGGTCCCAGGTTGGTTAGCCTATAGGGTCAATCAGTACAATGCCCGGTAATCACTCATTGGAAAGGGTCTACACGTGGCATTAACGCACCGGTCATCATATCTGTCACACCTCCTTTTTCACTACACCCCATAAAGGGAATAAAGGAGCTTTTTCACTTAAAGGACAATCGGAACGGGATTTATTATTAAGATTTCAGAGTCGCCACTTGGGAGATTAATGGTTTCCCAAGTCACCGGTTGAATCCCGAACCGAAGAAATTATGACTCTGTTAACAGTCTGCGAACCATAAATCCGAGTAAGGAATTCTGTTAACCTGGGAGAAGGTGTTAGGCATTCCCGGGTTCCGTGGTTCTAGCACGGTGGCTCAACTATCATATTTGGCTTATTTATATGATTTTACAACATGTTTTAGTCTATGTGCTTTTTAACCGCTTTTATTATTATTTTTTACAGAGAATTGCAACGTCGTGAAAACATGTCTCGAACTGCGTCACATAAATGCACCCGCGATTTTTGACACATTTTGACTTCATTGAGATTTGGATTTGGGTCACATAAATGCGCACCCGAGTTTAGGAAGGTAATGTTATTAAAAGACGCGCTTAATGAGGCTAACGCGTTATTATCTTTGGGGAAGGCCGTGAAATTCGCTAAACGGCCCATCCCGAAGTCTAAGTATTTTTGTATGAACATTTATCGAGAGCCCTGTAATTTGTTTATTTTGTTTAGCGAGGCTCATCTCGTTTTATTATTAAAAGGCAAACCTAAAGTAATCTACAATTTTCTATTTTAATTTGTCTCTAAAGGAAAAAGTCCTAATTGATTTGTTATTGGACCGAACGATAATTCAGCACCATAATCCAGTCATTTGGGCTCCCATATAAGCCCATTAAAGAGAAAGGTCCACACCCAGGATAGATAGCCGGTTATGGGCTTCGATACTGGTGCACAGAGGAGCCGACAGGGAGGAAGTTCAGCACTTGGGCTTACTCCAAATGAGCCCAACCACATGCACCCTAAATTCTCATATCGATAAATCACTTCATGAAATGGTTCTGCCAACCATGATTTCAAATAAAATACCATCACTAACTGGTCTAAACGCCACAATGACTCAGATATACAGTACTCATGTCTTATTATGTCGTAGGCCCAAGAAGGAAAATTAACTAACTTTTAATCAATTTAGTTCCAATTAGGCTCAGATAATTATTTGCTGGTAAGTTCCTGAATACTATTAGAGGCTAAAATCGAACTGGAACGTGACTTAGTAGAGGCAGCTTGATTGTGACTTCATTTAGCGTTGTTTACTCAAGGAATTCCGAACAACCAACTATTTTAAAACTGGAGCAAACTAACGCTTATTTACTCAAGGAATTTGTGATTCTAGAACTAAATTATTGAAGTGTAAACAAGAGCCTATGTATTAATTTTTAACTCAATTTTTAATGCTACATCTACAGTTATCATATAATTCCACCTACACTACATTGAGGCTACCCGTGAAGACAAAACGAGTGCAAATTCGAAATTTACTACTCCAGCACAGTCCAATATTATGTACAATAAGAATGCTAATCAAATCTCAATGAACTACCTGCTCTATTTTAACGCTAATAGCCACTTTAAGACAACTACAAATTGGAAATCAAACAAACAGTCCAAATCACTTTAAAGTCCTAATTACAATCCACAGTTAATTACACTGGATGACCAACTAAATCACACAAAAAATCATTCCAACATAACAGAAATATCAAACAGTAGATCTATTGCATAAACTTCAGTTTCATTTCATTTTCCAGCAGGAGATCTACATTGAAACAAGCTCGAATGTGTACCTGGTATTGGAAATATAAGAAGAAGAAGAAAGGGTCAGCAGCGATGAACAGAGATCACAACAACCAGAACCAGTTCAACTGATCGGGGAGAGTTTAAAACCAAACAAAATCAAAGCAATCGCCACAAATCACTTGAAACGCATTCAAGTAGACTCGAAATGCTCCGGAATACCTCAGCAAACCCAAAACTCCATCAAAACCAGTTTAATTGAATCCAAAGCTACTCGAAACCAAACCAATAGAGTTCTGAATCTTCCAATTACCAGAACTAAACTAGGAAAGTGCAAATTAACCTCCAAAGCTGAAATTCACCTAAGGTTTCAATGGAACAGTATTTCTTTTTGGTTTTTCTAGAGGTTTTCTATTGTTTTTGGGTTTTGGAATGTTGAATTTCAAAATCAGATCTGAAACTTAGAGAGCACCTTTTGGGGGGAATTTTTGGAGCTGAAAAACTTCTGAGTGAAGGCCATGGCATGCCTTTTTATAGGCACAAATGAGGGCTCTATCAGATTTTCAGACTTTACAAATTAGTCCCTCTTTTAAATTTCAGTTTTACCCAAATAGTCCCTTAGTTATTGACTTGTGTCTCAAGTCACAACACTATGACTTTGAAATATCAATTACAACCCCTTCTAGGTGCTTCTAGTGGCTTCTAAATTCAGTTATTATCAGATTCCTCAAGTGAATTACCCTTATTGTCCCTGTATTACCCATGAAATTACTAAGCCGATACTAATCAAACCCCCAACCCTTCAACTCAGTGAATAACCATAGTTAATCACTCAATGGGATTGAAATTCAACTAAGACTAAACAGATTCTACAAATTAACTAATTAACCCAGGTAATTAAATAGGAGAATGGAACTCAAGACTTATCAATTCAAACTATACTAATTCGACTGAACATGTCAAGTGACTCAAACGAAATTAAACTAAGTCATAAACAAGCATTCCCTAATCAAAACAAACACAGGGACGAACTGACAGTCAGTCAAAATGAAGATCACAAAATAGAATTAAACCAGATAAAGGATTAAAATGAAACAAAACATTTGACATGGGAACACTAATCAGGTGAGGAGAACTAAACTATACAATTAACATGGGGAGCATTAGACAAAACAATTATCCATTTTCAGAACCAGTAATTACAAACCTAATCTAAAACCTAACACACTAATTATAAACTAACCTAATCTTAACAGCACAGAAATCAAACACAAAAAAGAAGAGAACTCATCTGTATAACTGCTAAAGTCGCATAGCTCTTCAGATTCAAAATTCGACTATCTCCGGTGAGATTTGAATGCTAATGATGACGAATTCCTCATGAGGGAAGTGAGGACGTCACGTGGTGTCAATTTGGCGGGGTTTGGAGAACTTAGGGTTTTGGCCGGAAATATCAAATTAATATTCGAGAAGTTCCGTTTAGATTCGAGGGACGGGATTTGGGGAGTTTGAGAGAGGAGAACAAGACGGTTCTATGGTGTTAATTTGGACGGGATTGGGTCACCTAGGGTTTTGGCCGGAATCCTTGGATCCAAGATTTGACGAGTTTGGGTGGGATTCGAGGGAAGCAGTTTGGGGACTTGGAAAGAGGAGAACGAGGCGATTCTAGGGTGTTATTTTGGACGGGAACGGAGACCGGCCACCGCCGTGAGGTGATTTCCGGCGGCGGCGTAAGGCGGAGAAAGGCGACGGAGGAACAGGGTACGATGAAGACGAGTTTGGTCTCTAGGTTTACTGAATAATTTGGACATTTTTATTTAATAAACGAGATGGAGCCTGGGCCGTTAGATTGAGGAGATGGATGGTCTAAATTCCTTGACGCAAAAACGGCGTCATTTTGATAACCTGGGGACTGGACCGGGTGGGGACGTTTGGGACGGACTGGGGGGTGTGAATTGGTCCGGTTTTGAGGCATTTTGGGCTGAAACATACCTGGCCCAAACTTGGGTAATTTATGAAAGCAAATTGTTTTTGTTTAATTTTCTCTCCTTCTTCTTTTATTTTATTTTATTTTTTTCTTTTATTTTATGATTTTTCTAATTTTTGTTAAATGCAAAATTAAAAATAAAGACCCAAATTGACTCTAAACTTATACTACTTAATTTCCAAATACACTAATTCCTAATTTAAATGCAAACTAAGACAAATTCAAAAAATTAATAGTTAAAAATGCAAAATGAATTATTTTTGTTATTTTCTTCTCTTTAAAGCAACTTAGTTACTAATTAATCCTAAAAATTTGAAATTAACCATTAAATGCAAATGCCAAGTATTTTTGTATTTTTCACTAATTAAAATGCACAAACAAAAGGCAAACAATTACCACAAAATGTCACAAAATCCACAAAATTGTAAAATAATGAAAGAAATCATTTTGTTTGAATTTCTGGGAGTAATTCATATAGGGCAAAAATCACGTACTCACAATATCCATGTCTACTCTTCCCGTCCCCTTATTGGTCATGCAAAGCGAGTGTTTGGTCAACGATTCCTATTGCGTGCTGCTACCCGTTCCTTCTTAATGGTCCTAGAGGGAGTTAGGACCCCTACCTATAGGTGGTTCTAGACATTCCCCTAAGGTTTTTAAAAGGCAAAAATTCTAAGGCGACAGTCAAAAAGCATTTAGGACTCTCACACAATATAGGAGCAGTTTAAGAGGCTCAGAGTTTCCTCCTCAATCAAACACATAAGCAGCACGACTCAAGCACAGTTAAGGTCTTTTATTAGACAATGTCCTAAAGCAGGATATCTACGTGAATATGCAGAAATAAACAAAACCCCTTTTTTAGACTCGGAAATTAGACCCTAGCAGTTGCCTAAGTACTCCTTTTAAAGCTTGTTAGGATCAGAAAACATGATAGAGACAATTTCAGAGAATGCAATTTTGAAAACGCCCTAGAGGCTGGCCTATACGCAGGATACTGATATCTATGAATGCAGAAACGAAAAGATTTTGAAATAGGCTCCGTAATACTTATAGGCATGATATCTAATGAGATTGAGGCAGTTTTAAAGAACTTGTTTCAGAACTTGCTTAACACTTGATAAGACCAATTCAAGAATGAACTAGGCGTGATTAAAGGAGCTCATTAGACTAAATTAGATTAATAGACATAATTGCGAGTAGGACTCCCTATAGGTATGATGTCTAGGCGTATTACTGATTTTAGTCGATTTGCAAATGTGGCAACATACAGAAGTACTCATTATAATTATATCTGAATTAAGTCTTATAGGCATGGTATCTATTATTAAACTGATTTTAAAACATGATTTCTTGGAACCTATATGCATGGTTTCTAAAACATGACAGAATGTAAAACCTTATAGACATGGTTTCTACTTGACGAGTAAACAAACTTAAAGGTGAAGTCCTATGGACATGATTTCTATTTGGCAAGGCAATCAGATTCAAAGAGTAAAGTCCTAAGAGCATGTTTTCTATTTAGAACAAACAGACTTGAAAAAGTAAAGTCCTAAGAGCATGTTTTCTATCTAGAACAAACAGAATTGAAAAAGTAAAGTCCTAAGAGCAAGATTTCTACTCGTATTACCCCAGAAAATATGTATCTCCCCACCCCTTTTCACTAAATACCCCAATATCTGTTTACAAATTATTATAAGCCAATGAATTACATAAATAAAATAGAAAATCAAGAAGCTATTCTATAGGGAGCCTTCAATTAGGCCCAGGTTTCCCAAAGCCTCCGATGGTCTCATATGCCTCAGTTCCATAGACAAATCAGAGTCTAGGTGCATCAAAGTTCCCTAAGGATCTCAAGGATCCTGGACAGTGCTTACACCTAGACATAGCAACCCAGAATTGAACAAGTGCAGTGTGGAAAGGCCAGCCTCAGTATGCCAGGGTTCAAAGGGTTCTCAAAGGATCACAAGGCAGTACACATACTAGAGGGGGCAGAACTTATTGACTCAGAGTAGAGTGAGAAGTGGTGGACACCAGTTGAAAAGGTCTTGGTAAGAAACTGTATTTAACAAAAGCCCTTTTGAAAGTAATTCATTAAAGCAACAGAGATGGTTTGAGAAAAAGAGATTGGGATAGTTAACACAGTCCAAACACTGCTAGTTCACAGAACCAAGTGAATTCAGTAATCACACACAGGGGCAAGGGGGTTTGGGACACATAGAACATTTGACTACAAAACAGAACCCAGCCATGGTCTAGGACTGGTTTAGACATGCTCAGAAACAGCTGACACTGGCATAGTCACAAAACCAAACATGAAGAACACAACCACATAGAGGGGTGATAGGGATTTGGGATTCATGGGATGTAGTATGGTAAGCATACAACAAGTGAGACAATTGGTAAGACATGCTCAAAAACACACATAAAGGGAATACACTAATCTAAAGGAAGGGGAAGACATAATAACATGCCAGTAATGTGTTCTTAACTACAAGTTTCACAATAGAACCACAAATAGAAGCAAACCAGAAACAAGAAGAACTGAAACAATAAGAGAATCATGCTGTTGTTGGAACTTTGAATTGAACTAGGACATACCAGTGAAGAGGAGAGTAAGCGGAATGAAAGAACAAGAGAGCACAAATGGTTAGCCTTGGCTTGCAGCCGGCTAACAATAGCAGATAGCACAAGAGAGAGATTTTTAAAGTATGAGAGATAGTCTTTAAACCCAAGTGTTCGTGTCTGTGCTAATGAAAGACTAGAGTATCTATAGTTTGCAAACAGGTAGTAAATAAGGTAAAAATCATAGTAGCATAATAATTGAGGAACTCATAATCAATCAATCAGAAAATCCAAGCAAGTACTCCCTTAATTAAGGGAACTAATTCAAACGGTAAGAACCAGTAGCATATAAGGCAAGAAAAATCAGTACATGACTAATAAGGAAAGAATCAAAGTTCAGTAAGCATAGGGTAGTCAATTAGGACTAAATTCAGAAAACTTCAATTAAGGGAATGATCTAGTGAGAATAAAGTATCACATCAAATAAGGTAATGAAATCAGTCAATTTAAATAGACGAGGTAGAATTTTAGGGTTGTAAACGAAAATCTTTCAATCAAACCATCAAAATAAGGAAATCAGAATCAATCAAGAGAGGGTTATCATTCTGTACTTCAACATATAAATAGGGAAGAACAAACAAACGTAGCAAACAGGCAAGGTCAGCAATATCGACAGAAAGAGGCAAGTCTTGAACAATCAAGATGAACACAATCACACATAGGTGATATAAGTAGGCTAAGGACTCAGTAAGAACACATTCGAGGCAAGGTAATCACAGAAACTTAAACAAGAGTCGAGTAGTCATACTAACACACAGAACCAAACAAAGAAAAATTAGGGCTTTTAACATAGGCGAGTTAAAGAGCAGTAAGAACATAGAATCACTCGAGATAAGCAAGGAAAGAGGTTTAAACATAAAGAAAAATTAGTTTAAACAAGTGTAGAAGAAACTCCGAGAAACCTTAACTTTAAAGAAAGTGAAAACGACTTAAAGTTGAAGATTTTTAAAGAGAGGTTTGAGAACAGTGTAGAACATAGAAAGAAACAGACTTGAGTCGTCAAAATAGCACAGATCTGAGAGATTCAAACAAAAGTTAGGGTTTCAAAGGAAACCCAGATAGAAATGGAAGAACCTGCTATAAACTTCAAAGATCGTAATAAATATGGTGTGATTTTGCCCAAACTCACACCGGAGAAGCCATGAACAACCAAAACAGCAACCCAAGACATAAGTCGGCATGGCCCAGGGCCCTTGAAGTCCTCAGAGATGATGAGCAAGGCGAGGGGGAAACCATTGGAGGCTTGGGGTTGAAAGGGGGTCGCCGGAGATGACCGGAGAGCGAGGCGATGTTTGAAGAGAGATTAGGGTTAGGTTGAGAGAAGATAAGAGACGAGAGCATCTGAAGGCGGCGGGGGTTCGGAAATGAGTAGGGTTAGGGTGGTCGTTTAGAATTAAAAAGGAAAGAATAAACGAGGGCCGTTGATCTACCAGGATCTGATGGGTTTTGGGTCGGGTAGGAAATGTTTGGGGCCTGGGTCGGGTTATTTAATAGGAGATTGGGCTGGGATTGGGTTCAATTAGGCTAAAATTGAAAGCGTAATCTGGCTATGATTTAAATAGCCAATTTTTCCTATTTTAATTTTAATAAATAATAAAATAGTTTCTGAAAATAATTTTTCTATACCAAAATGATTTAAAATATATAATTATCATTTTTAAAATATCGGGGCCAATTTTACACGTATAAAATATAATTGTACATTAAAATGGGCTAAAATTGCAATTATATGCAATTTAGCTTGAAAAAATACCAAATGTTATTACAAAAATGCATAAAAATTATATTTATTACATTTTGGTACAAGTATAGAAATTAAATGAATAAATCATCATAACAATAATTTGGGAAATAATAATTGGTATTTTATGAATAAAAGGGGAGAAAATAAATCAATTTAAATCCTTAAAATCATGGGAAAAATTATAATACATTGTGCATGCTTATGTATGCATATATATGCTATTTTGAAGGTATTTATGCATATTTAAAATATATACGGAAAAATTGGGTATCAACAGCTGCCCCTCTGTACCCGAGAAGGATGAAAAAGTTTTCGGGTAAAGAAATGATGGCAAATTTTGACCGGATGGGAGGTTTTGAAAGACGGAGGCCGAACTCCGATTTCCAAGTTGCCTACATATCCCTGGTCTTATAGGAATCAGTCCATGTGTAGTTCTAGATTCACCCGCGGAGGATGCCGATGAAATTATTGCAAGAACGGACACGAAATGCGGAAGCGGCTACGGTGAGCGGTTAAGGCTCGGGACGGTTGGAGGGAATTGGACCGAGATTTCTCCTACTAGGATAGCGGTTGCTTACTGGTTACCTGCAGATGAAAGATGCTACAAATGTATTTGCGAAATTGAAACATGATGCAAATTCCCTTTGGACCATTAAGGTTGTCTTTGGACGGTTAAAGATGACATCCTTGGACCATGATGTCCTGGGCCATGAATTGTTTAGTGAGGGATTCGCAGGCCATGAAATGGTGTTCTCGGCCCATGAAAATGGTGCCTCCGAACCATGACGCCTTCGAGAGATCCTCGGGCCATGGCATGGTATCTTCTGGCTATGAAGATGATGCCTTTAGACTATGACACCTTTGGATAGATTGGCAATATTTTAGCGCATGATATGCAATAGTATGATGTAACAAGACGGGGCTGTCTTGTGAAATGGAGGGCAGAGCTTAGCCCGATTGAAAAACAAGTAGATAGTAGTAGAAGTAGAGTAATATTTGTGCAAAGAGGGACAGTGCTTAGTCCCATGCAAGTGGGGAGTCAAGGATTAGCCTTATGCAAATGGGGAGGCAAAGATTAGCCTTGTGAAATTATGGAGCCAAGGACTAGGCTCATGCAAATGTGGAGGCAAGGATTAGCCTCATGCAAATATGGAGTCAAGGATTAGACTCATGCAAGTATGGAGTCAGGGCTTAGACTCATGCAAGATTGGAGACAGAGCTTAGTCTCATGCAAATGTGGAGTCAGAGCTTAGACTCATGCAAGATTGGAGACAGGGCTTAGTCTCATGCAAATGTGGAGTCAGAGATTAGACTCATGCAAATGTGGAGTCCGAGAATAGACTCATGCAAATGTGGAGTCAGAGATTAGATTCATGCAAATGTGGAGTCAGAGATTAGACTCATGCAAATGGGGAGTCAGAGATTAGACTCATGCAAGTATGGAGTCAGAGATTAGACTCATGCAAACGTGGAGTCAGAGATTAGATTCATGCAAGTATGGAGTCAGAGATTAGACTCATGCAAAGAGAGAATAGCAGATAAGGGTAGAGTATGTCTTAGCTAGGATATATTCAGTGTCTGATGGCCAGATGGATGGTGAATTTGCTTTGTGTATACATGTTCCGCGAATGCCGCCGTTACGTCAAATGTGCATGCGTTCAAAGAAAAATTGTAAGTTTTATGAGGGGAGGTTTGTTCTTGCTTCGTTTGTCGGCCTTGCTATGCTCCACTCTGGAAGCCCCCTTCGAGTTCCCCTAGGTAGCACCTGACTGTTATGAAAATAGGATTTTCGAAAAATATGCAATCATTGATAAAATAGAATCGTTTTGGAAGTGTATTGATATATCAAGTAATTTTTTGATGAACTAGCGACTGTGACACATTTCAAAGGCATTGCAGCTCTCTTATGTTGCAATTTTGAGGGTCCTCCTCAAAATTCTGCCCCAGTTTGGTAGATGATTTTTAACTGTTTGCGGATGGCGGACCCTGCTGAATCTTCTTTGGAATTTTGAGAATCCTTCTCAAAATTCTGCCCCAGTTCTTGACTGATTTTTGACTTCCTGGCATGTGACGCTGCTGGCTGGACTTGCTCCGGAATTTTGAGGACCCTGCTCAAAATTCTGTCCAAGTTTCTAATTTTGAGGGGAAATGAAAATTTTGTTATGATATGACCGAACCCATAAGGCTGCCTACGTATCCCCTCTTAAACGGGAATCAGTTGAAGCGTAGTTCAATTACATCAAATGAGGAAATGCAAAGAATCTAAGCATAGTATACCTTGAATGCGCCTGAATTGATTGGTTTTGGCCATATTTCTCCATCCATCTCTGCAAGTATGAGTGCTCCTCCTCTCAGGACCCTGTGAACCATATACGGACCTTGCCAGTTGGGAGAGAATTTCCCTTTAGCTTCATCTTGATGCGGGAAGATTTTCTTCAATACCAGCTGCCCTGGTGCGAACTGTCTTGGTTTGACCCTTTTGTTGAAAGCTCTAGACATTCTGTTCTGATAAAGTTGGTCGTGGCATACTGCGTTCATCCTCTTTCCATTGATAAGGGCCAATTGTTCATAGCCACTTCTTATCCATTCCGCATCGCTGAGTTCAGCTTACTGTATGACTCTTAAAGAAGGAATCTCCACCTCGGCAGGGATGACAGCCTCGGTACCATAAACCAGCATGTAGGGGGTTGCCCCGATTGACGTGCGAACTGTGGTGCAGTACCCTAATAGAGCAAAGGGTAACTTCTCATGCCACTGTTTGTGATTCTCTACCATTTTCCTTAGTATTTTCTTAATGTTTTTGTTGGCGGCTTCTACGACTCCTTTCATCTGAGGTCTGTAGGCAGTGGAATTCTTGTGCTTGATTTTGAAAGTTTCACATATAGCTTTCATCAGATCACTGTTGAGGTTGGCGGCATTGTCCGTAATAATGGACTCAGGAACTCCGAATCGGCAAACAATACAATCCTTGACAAAATCTGCGATGACTTTCTTGGTTACCGCTTTGTAAGATGCAGCTTCTACCCATTTTGTGAAGTAATCAATGGCTACCAGAATAAACCGGTGTCCGTTCGAAGCAGTGGGCTGAATCAGACCGATAACATCCATTCCCCAGGCGACGAATGGCCACGGTGAGCTTGTTGCATTGAGCTTGTTTGGTGGCACTTTTATCATATCGGCATGCACTTGACATTGAAAGCATTTGCGGACATACTGAACACAATCCGTCTCCATGGTCATCCAAAAGTAACCTGCCCTGAGTATTTTCTTGGCCAGAACAAAACCATTCATGTGCGGGCCGCAAGTCCCAGCATGCACATCCTCAAGTAGCTTAGAAGCTTCCTTAGCGTTGACACACCTTAGTAAACCCAAATCCGGAGTTCTTCTGTACAAGTTCCCTCCGCTATGGAAGAAATGATTTGACAATCTCCGGAGTGTGCGTTTCTGAATGTGATTTGCGTGCTCCGGGTATTCTCCTTTCGAAAAGTACTCCTTGATGTCATGGAACCAAGGCTTTCCATCTGCTTCTTCCTCGAAATGAGCATAATATGTCGGCTAATTGTGGATCCCCACCGGGATGGTATCAATATAGTTCTTATCTGGATGTTGTATCATGGATGACAAAGTGGCTAATGCGTCGGCAAACTCATTCTGAATTATGGGCACGTGTCGGAATTCTATCTTTGTGAACCTCCTTTTCAATTCCTGCACATGGTGCAGATATGGCAATATCTTGGAATTCTGGTGGCCTACTCTCCTTGTACCCGGTGCACAAGCAAATCTGAATCACCGATCACCAATAACTCCTGAATGTTCATGTCGATTGCTATGTTGAGCCCTAGTATACAGGCTTCATACTCTGCCATGTTGTTGGTGCAGGGGAATCTATGTTTAGCAGATATGGGATAATGCTGACCCATTTTTGATACCAGAACTGCTCCAATGCCCACTCCTTTAAAAATTTGCGGCTCCATCAAAGAACATCCTCCACCCGTCTTGTGCTTCGATAATGTCTTCTCCTACGAATGATACTTCTTCATCAGGAAAATGCATTTTCAAGGGTTCGTATTCTCCTCCAACCAGATTTTCTGCGAGGTGATCTGCCAACGCTTGTCCCTTGACTGCCTTTTGAGTTACATAGACGATATCGAACTCACTCAGCAATATCTGCCATTTAGCCAACTTCCCAGTAGGCATGGGCTTCTGAAATATGTACTTCAGGGGATCGATCCTTGATATGAGGTATGTAGTGTAGGCACAGAAATAATGCCTCAATTTCTGGGTTGTCCAGGTCAAAGCACAGCAAGTGCGTTCAAGCAGAGAGTAGCATGCTTCATAAGGTGTGAATTTCTTACTCAGGTAATATATGGCTTGCTCCTTTCTTCCTGTCTCATCATGTTGTCCTAAAACACATCCGAAGGCTCCATCCAACACGGATAGATAAAGTAGCAAAGGTCGTCCTGGTTCAGGCGGGACCAGAACTGGCGGTATGGACAGGTATTCCTTGATTTTGTCAAAAGCTCTCTGACAATCCTCGATCCAACTTGTTTCGGCATCCTTTCTCAGCATTTTGAAGATGGGTTCACATATTACTGTGGACTGCGCTATGAATCGACTGATGCAATTGAGCCGTCCCGGGAAGCTCATCATGTCCTTTTTTACTTTTAGGTGGTGGCAACTCCTGAATAGCTTTGACTTTAGTCGGATCTAGCTCGATCCCCCGGCGGCTGACAATGAATCCTAATAACTTTCTTGCAGGAACCCCAAATGCACACTTTGCGGGGTTCAACTTCAAATTGTACCTCCTGAGCCTGTCGAAGAATCTCCTCAAGTCTGCTATGTGATCTGCGGCCCTCTTGGATTTGATAATGACGTCGTCCATATATACCTCTATTTCCTTGTGTATCATATCATGGAAGACAGTTGTCATGGCCCTCATGTAAGTAGCCCCAGCATTCTTTAGGCAGAATGGCATCATCTTGTAACAGTATACACCCCAAGGCATAATAAAAGCTGTCTTCTCGGCATCTTCTTCATCCCTCCAGATCTGGTGATAACCTGCGAAGCAATCTACAAAGCATTGGAGTTCATACTTGGCACAGTTATCGATCAGGATATGTATATTTGGCAGTGGGAAGTCGTCTTTGGGACTTGCTCTGTTTAAATCCTGATAATCAACACATACTCGGACCTTCCCATCTTTCTTCGGAACTGGCACAATGTTAGCTAACCAGGTTGGGTACTCAACTTTCCTGAGAACTTTGGCTTTGCTCTGCTTGGTAACTTCCTCCTTGATTTTAAAACTCATGTCAGGTTTGAACTTTCGGAGTTTCTGCTTTACTGGCGGACACATGGGATCAGTAGGCAACTTGTGAGCCACTATGGACGTGCTCAAACCGATCATATCGTCATACGACCATGCGAAGATGTCCTCATATTCCTTTAGAAAATGAATGTATTCTTCCTTCTCTGTTGGCGACAAGTGAATGCTTATGCGGGTCTCTTTGATGGTCTCGGTGTCTCCCAAATTTACTGCTTCTGTTTCGTCCAGGTTGGACTTAGGCTTGTTCTCAAAATTCTCAACTTCTCTGACAATTTCCTCGGGTATCTTATCTTCTTCCTCTGAGTCACTATTCTCATGTTCCGTTGCCTCATTACATGTCACAGTCACTGGTTCATCAGGAAAAGTAATAATAACACTGTAGAAGGGAAAAGTATAGAATAGTAATGAATAATGATAAAGGAGAAATGCATTTGATTAAAACTGAGAAAATGGTTCAGACAAGCTTCGCTCGATGAATCGAGCATTTATTTTGAAACAAGGAAATCTTAAAACAAAATTACTGGAAATCTTAAATGCCTATAACGGCTATAGAAATAAATTCTGCCAAGCTACCCAGGGACTCTAAGGGCTCGGGATGGTATGGCGGTCCAGTTTCCGAGAACAGCTCCCTTCGCCACCACAGTCTGAATGGTGAGGCCTTCTTCTTCCTCCTCCTCCTCCTCCTCAATTATGGCACAACAATCCATGTCCTCGTCTTCCAAGAACAGATCCTTCAGCCCAGCCGGTGCTTCTTCTTCTGCAGTTCCCCATATTGTGTCAGCCTGGTGGAAAGCTTGTTCCAAACGTGGTATCGGTTGCTCAAGAGGGTAATACGGTCCATGCCATGGAGGCGACCAATCATTGTACTCTTGCCATGTATACTGGTATCCGAGCCCAAAGGTGGTACCATGATTTTTCAGCCGTATCGGCTTGGTGATACCCTGGAGTTTCTTTCCCAACCCTTTGTCGGGTTCATATCTGGACCATGCTAGTATGATTTCTATCTTGTTACTCCACAGCTTGTCTTTTTCGACAGCATTGACCCGTTTGATGTGATGGTAGGTTTCCCCTCCTAGCCTTCTTCTATGTCCAATGACCGGGATGGTCTGACTAGTGTAGATGGGGTTACTTCCATCTCCTTGAATGATTACCTCTTGACGGTTCTATTTGAATTTTACGGCTTGGTGTAGTGTGGAGAGCACGGCTCCAGCAACATGGATCCATGGGTGGCCCAGCAAAAGATTATATGAGGCTGGTATGTCAAGTACTTGGAATTCAACGTCGAACCAAGTTGGCCCCATCTGTAAGCAAAGGTTGATTTCCCCGATCGTGGCCCTCTGGGACCCATCAAAAGCCTTCACATTCATGCTTCCTGTCCGTATTTCATGGAAACCTTTGTCCAACCTTTTCAGAGTATCCAGTGGACAAATATTTAGGCTCGAACCTCCATCAACCAAAACCCTGGCAATGAACTTGTCTTCAAATTGTACTGTGATATGCAATGCTCGATTGTGATTCAAACCTTCGGGCGGTAGCTCATCTTCGTGGAAGATAATCTTATGGCTCTCCAGCACCTAACCGACCATGTTGGCCATTTCTCCGCCAGTGATATTATTGGGTACATAAGCCTCGCTCAGTACTTTCACTAAGGCGTTCTTGTGTGCCTCTGTATTCTGTAGTAGTGACAGGATAGATATCTGAGCAGGGACTTTGTTTAGATGGTCAACAACAAAATACTTTTTCGCCTGTACTTTCCTCCACAGGTCATCCGGTCCGGTCTCAATGACAGGTTGCCTAGCAGTGGCATCCTTACTTGAACCTCCCAGGTGTTCAGGTGTATAGACTCTTCCAGTTTCTAGTCATCCCTTGTGCGGCGTCAGATTCCTCCATCTTAGTCTTCCCTTTCCGCCGAGCCTCGGCAACATAATCCCAGGGTATTGCTTTTGAGTTGAATGGGGGTGTGTTTGACACCGTCACGGTAAAAAGGTGTGACCACTTCTACCTCAAACGGAGCGGAGGTGGCTGCGGGCGGAGCTACTTCTACCTCAAATGGAACTGATGCAGTTACCTCAACATAAATAGGTGCCTGAGTCTGAACCACGATAGGAGTAAGTGTGACTGCAACCTTGAAGTCATCTCCTTCTCGAATGAGCCCGATTGACCCCTCAGGGTCCCATTCTTCATTTGTTTCTATAATATGTACACCGTCACCCCTATGATCAGGGAGGGGATCGTTGCAGACATTAGGTGCGGCTTCCTTTGCTTGTATGACCTTATTGTCAATGTGTGTCTGGATCTTATCCTTCAATGTTCGGCACTCAGCAGTGGTGTGCCCTTTTATACCGAAGTGGTATGCACAGGTTTTGTTCGGATTGACCCATTGGGACGGATTTTCTAGTGCCACAGCGGGAATAGGAGTGACGTAAGCTGCGACCTTTAACCTTTCATACAATTGGTCGATGGGCTCAGAAATGGCGGTGTATTGTCTGGGTGGCTTGCAGTCGAAGTTGGGTCTTGGTCTTGGATAATTTTGGCGAGTTGGTGGTGATTGGACGTGGGATGGTTGGGAATTATAGGTGTGATTGACAATGGCTGGTTGAGAATATCTGGGAGATGAAGGTTGATATGTAGGTGGTGATGCTTGGTATGTAGGTGGTGATGCTTGGTATATGGGTGGAGGTGTTTGGTATGTGGGTGGAGGTGTTTAGTATGTGAGTGGAGTTTTTGGGCCCTGGGCCACCATTACTGCCCCAACATCTCTCTTCTTCGATATACCGCCTGATTGGAGTGCCTTATTCGTGGCTTGCAGTGCCTCAAAATTCATTACCATCCCGCTCTTGATTCCTTCCTCGATCCTTTCCCCGAGCTTGATGATATTAGAGAATTTGTGATTTTTGATAACCATCAACCTCTCATAATATTGAGGATCTTGTGCCCTGACGAAGAATTTATTAATCTGTTCTTCATCCAAAGTGGGCCTGACCTTGGCGGCTTCCGACCTCCAATGAGTAGCATATTCGCGGAAAGTCTCAGTAGGTTTCTTCTTGAGATTCTGATGTAGAAGACATCCGGTGCATTCTCTGTGTTGAACCTGAACCGGTCCATGAAATCTGACGCCATGCTTACCCAATTTGACCACTTCTTGGGATTTTGGCTGATATACCAAGACAACGCGTCCCCAATAAGGCTCCTCATAAAGAGCTTCATTCGGATCTTTTCATCTTTTCCAACCCCGACAAGCTTGTCACAGTAGGTCCTTAGGTGAACCCTGGGATCACCTGTGCCATCGAACATTTCGAACTTGGGAGGTTTGTACCCTTCTGGCAATTCCACATCCGGCTGTATGCACATCTTATAGTTCAATCCCTCTATTCCTTTATCGCCTTCAATACCTTGAACTCGGCTTGTTAATTTTTTAAGCTCTTCGGCCATGTTCTAATGAGCGAGTCCTTTTCAGAGGTTTCCGGTGTACAGGAGATTAGTTGGGTATAATGGGGTATGGTTTCCACGTATATGAGATTGCTCTGATGGGTGCCAGGAATTTGGGTATAGTGGTAGTCATTGGTGGAGTTTTGTGGATCGGGAATAGGTGGTGGTGTTTTTTTTGGGGAGTGTGGTAAGTGGTGGTTGGGGGTACTGAATTGGTTGATGATGTTGTTATGGTGGGGTTGGCACTAGCAGCGGATTGATGTTTTGGGGTGGAGTTGCGTATTGATTTGGTGCGGTAGGATTTTGTGGCTGTTGGTTTTGTGTGTTTTGAGGAGGTGTTCGGTTCTTTGCGTTCTGTTGGTGGATATCAGGGACATTGAGGGTGAGTGACAAGTTTGCCAAATTACGGACCTGCTCGAGTTCTACTTGCTGTTCTAGTATCTTTTGCTCCAGTCTCAGAACCAAGTCATTCGGGGCCGGAGTACTGTGGCCGTCGGAAGTTTTTGTGTTTTTAACGTTTTCCTTTCGTATTCCACTTAACTCGTCCATCTTTGGTTTTCCTCTGCTTTTTGTGTTGCTTGGAGGAGGAGAAGGTGGAGGGCCCCTGGATCTGGTATGATATGCTGATGAGGCCAGTATGGATGAACCAACCTAAGGGGACGGGAATAATAATAAAATAAACAAAAACAAAAGGTAACAAGTTAGTGAGGGTTCTGAAATGTTTGCAGTATCTAAACACATATTGCGAAATATAAACTCGTATCCTAATTTGGGAGCCTCATTGTGCCCGAGGTAGGCCTAGCGACAAATAAATTTGGAGAACTCTAAACGTCAATCAATACCTAATTTCATAATATAAAAATAGTCAAATCCCAAAATGATACTAATATAATGATAAAATAAGTCACTGCTGGCACTTGGCCTTATTACATTTAGGAAAAGCAAGTAAATCTAATCTATTTGGTCCCAGAAGAACCTTCCCCAGATTCGATCTTCCGGACTCCGTCATATAGATCCCCCAGCTCGCGCTGTCCCAGCAGCAAGTAGGCTCTGGCCAGATGTCCTCCCTCATCTCCCTCAGTATTCTGACAGTTTTCGATCGTCTTTAAGACTTTGCCCTCTAGCTCTACTATTCCTCGCTCCAGGTATTCCAGTTTCCGGTTGGAAGTGACCGCCATCTCTTTCCATTCCTCAATCAACCTTGCGTTCTTCTCATGTATTTCCCGGGGCTCATTTTCAGAGTCGTGGACCCTTTTGCGTAGCCTATTGTACTTGACTTTGGTTTCAGCTTCCTCGTCTATGATTCTGTTCCCTCGACCGGTCCCTGGTGTCACCATCCCTTTCAGATCGTCCCCTAACCATGCCGGGAATAGAGGCTCGCACCCTGCATGATATCTGTCCGGATCAATGGTATTCTTCTCCATAATGATTTTGCAATGCCACATATGCTGAGCTTGGCACTTGTAAGGGACATCGTCGTCTTGAAAATCTTCCCTGAAGTGGCTCATCTTAACGACCCTTGGTACAACTTGTTTTCTGTCTTCTTGCCTCATAACTCGCATAGGGACATATGTATATATCCCTCTCAACCCGATCAACACCAAGTGCGGAGCATCCCTGGACCTGATAATAAACTCGTCTGTTGGAAACCATTCAACCATCCACTGCACCTGTCCCTCGGTCAGGTTGTCGAAGAACTCTACCCATTCGCTGGCACTTTCCGGTTGAGCAAATCTGTCTGGAATGTAGGTCATCTGCTTAGGGTGATGGAAGGCAATATGGTCGTTCCAAGCTCTTCGCAGAAATTCTTGACGATAGCGGCCTTTTGGAGATGCTCCAACAACCACAACTGTAACAATAAATTACAACCCTCGAACTGCTTGACCCCTCTTTCACAGCGCTTCAGGGCCCTGTAGATGTCGGCTATGATCTTGGGGACTATGGTATATGTCTGTCCATTAATCCCTTCCATCAGAGTTTTGGCGACCATGGCCAACCTAGTGTGGATTCTTCCCTTCTTCATTGGGAACACTATCAGCCTAGAAAGCACACAATGAACACGAACACTCTGCGGTGGATGTGATCCAGTGAAGTGAGGGCGATCTCATCATGGTAAGTGCGGAAAGACTTGCTATGGCCATACCTCTCGTACAGATATTCGAAAGGTATGTAGGAGTCCTTCAAGCACACTAGGTCGACATTCTTTTTCAGCCCCATATCTTCAAAAATCCCCTGCCCCAAAGGCCGAAGTATTAGCAGCTCACAGGATACTCAGACTTCTCCCAGGTATGATCCTTTGTGCGGGCACCCAACACTTAGTTCCAACCACATGGCTCACTTTTGCACACTTCCTATGGCTTTGCTCCCTATGCTCAAAATCCTACAAAACAAAACAACACAACAAAAATAATACAATAAAAAATCAAAAATAAAAAGAAAGCAGTAAAGCTGGGTCGCCTCCCAACAAGCGCGTAATTTAACGTCGCGGCACGATGTGAACCACTTTTTCCTCCACCTCAAACTTATGAATTGTACTCTTAACATGGCATCCAGTCTGCGGCTATGCTCCAGTGGTGGGGCTACAATGATAACCAGGCCAAGTAATAATTTTTTTCACTCTGCACTTCTTGGCCTTTAGATGAGGAATGTAATTTTTGCTTTTTGGCACAACAAATTCAAGAATATAGGAACTCTCATCCTCACTCTTTGACTCCCTCATTGTCTCAGATGGCTTGATTAGTATCTCACTATCTAAACACAATGTGGAAAGATGATTGAGATGAGGTCTAATGCGCCCTAACTCATGAATTGTACTACTATTTACATCCCCATATATACACACACTCAAGTCTCCCAAGGTAATGTTACCTACTCCCTCATGTGACTCTAGATCATTCTTCTCAACATTGGCATCCTCAAGAAAAACATGGTCTAATGATTGGTATTCTCGTTTTAGCTCCTCAATTTGGTCTAGAAGATTTTTTTCAGCTTCACACAACTCATTATTAAATTGTTGGGCGTTACACGCATCAACCTTTGCAGTCAAATCTGCATTTAAGTTATGTACAGCCAAGCCAAAATTATCAATTTTATGTGCAAGTTCATCTCTCTCCTTAGACCAATCATTTACCAACGTCGTTCCTCATATTCCCTTAATCGTGAATATTCTTCCCAATACCAACCCTTACTCCCATATTCAAATTCAGACCTCCCGGAGTTCAGGTCATGACAAGCCTAAAAAGACGGGCCATAAAAGTCTTCCGTCAACCATGCTTCTTCATCAATAACCTTACCTCCGGATATTTCATCCCCAGATGTCATGTTGAGAGAAATAGAAACACACTAAGAGAACGATCAAAATTGTTAATAAAAAAATATTTACAAAAAGAGAAGAAAAAAAATCAAAACTTGTAAAGATAAAAGTAAAAGTCTGATATAGAAAAATAGTTAATTTCTAAGTCCCCGGCAACGGCGCCAAAAACTTGTTGCGATCAAAACACTCACGCAAGTATACGCGATCGTCAAGTAATAAAGTGACTAAAAGTCGGATGTTGATCCCAAGAGGACTTGTGATTAACCATTAACTAAATTAGACTATCCTGATTATCTAAACAAGAATTAAACCTAGAAGTAATTGATTCTAAACTAATTAAATAAAGAATATAAATAATGAACTTTAAACAAAGGAAGAGCAGATTTTTATGATATCAATGTAATGAAAACGATCTAGGGTTATGGGTTATCTAACATTCCTATTGTATTCTTCAATTAAATTGACTAACTAATTTATCTAGTTTATTGGTTGACAGGGTTAATATTGCTCATAAGAATCTGTCGAGTTCTTACTCGCCTATTCAAGCTAACCTAACGCCTATATGTCTATGGAGTTAGAATCAACAAGAACGCATTTATAATTCCTGTATTTCAACCAAGCAAGGCAATTAGGTATATGCCTATCCTAATTGCGAATCTGTTCCCCGATGCCCAGGTTCAAGAACTTGCTCTACTCAATCCTATATGCAATCTAGAATTCCCACTTTCGAGTTCAACTCTAGATTCGTAGATAGTATTCAATTGGTGTCAAGCAATCAAATAATTAAGTGCAGGATTGAATAAATAAACCAATATGATAAACTAAGCAATCAAAATCAATATCCGAATAACAATAGTCATGAAAGAACCACAACCCTAGAACGTGAAGCTTAGCTCCACATAGACATGGTAGCAAAACAACAAATCAAACAAAGAAACATAAAAAGACTAAGTTGGTGGAAGAAAAGATGAAACCCGGCCTCCACGGCGGCTCTGTGCTTGTGTTTTCCTCTCAAAAACGTCCTCCTACCTCAAAATACCGTTTTCCCATGTATATATACCAAGTAGGTTTGGGCCCAAACAATTATACCTTCTCCAATGTGAAAAAAAACATTTTTCCTGGGTTTGACTAGCGCGATCGCGCTAGTGGCCCAGTGTTCTGCCTGACGAGCGCGACCTGAGCGCGATTGTGCTATTGACGCGCATTTTTCACCCTGTTCCGTTTCGAATTTGAAAAAACGGAAAATATGAAAGCTGTAGCCCTTTGAGTTAGCTTTCCAACTATATATTGTGGAGCCCAAATGGAGTTCTGAGCAAAAAGTTATATCTATTTTACTAGACAGTACACAATATGCCTACTGGAGTCTTCGTTCGCTCTAACTATCATCCGTTGACCTCAAACACGATTCCGGCTTAATTCCTTGGGCTTTTACTCAGACTTCAAAGCTCCAAATCACTTGAATTCATTCCATAACATCTACATAGCTGGAATCACTCCTACAAGGCATAAAACACACCATTAGTGCAAAACACTAGCGATTAAAGCTCAAACTCAATTAAAGTGCAGTAAATTAGAGTGTAATAATCGACTAAAATACGTAATTATAGCCTATCATCAACCTATCAACAAGAATTGATTGACGTGTCATTATATTAAATTAGTTATGCAGTAAAAAAATGTGATACGAATTAAACTTATTTAATTAAAATAAAATTATTAATTCTAAGAAAAATATCTTAAATTTGGGTCCAGACTTAGCACGGCCTCCTGCAACTAGTATATATACACAATATATTCTTGAAAGTATTAGTTGATCACAAAGCAAGAGTGACATTTTTTTGGTTTCCACTTGGTTTTCGATATCCAAATAAATTTGGATAGAAAATTGAGACACGTGAACATGGTCATGTGGTATCCAAGTTTAACACCTAAAATATAGGACATGTGAGCCCATGGTTTTTTGGTTAAACTAAAAAATTTATGACATATTTTATTAAATTAATCTAATATTATTTGTTTGTCCCCTGCTCTAAAAAAGTTGTGCACTTGATTGAATGCAAAATTATTTACTTAGAGAAACTAGAGGAACACGGATTAATTCTTCCTTAATATTTTTATTCTCATTTCCTTGGTGGTAATCATATTATAGGAGTCCTAGATCGGCATCTGTCTCCGAGCAAGTTGCTAAGCTCCCTCCTGAATGCCGCTCGTACTAGGGTAAATCTGCACAAAATATGTAAATATATAACAGAGATAAAATACAAAAACAACATAAGTTCATCAAAGTGCGAGTTTGTATTTCATTCGATCTCTCCTTATTAGTGTATATTAAATGTTTTATTTAACTTTATACTATGTGAATATCATAGTATCTCTTTTTTTAATCGACAATAGAATTAATTAAGAATTTGAATTAATTTGTGTGATGATTTTTTAATCAAGAACAACATTGGCTCGATATTCACTACTCAATCGCAAAGAAATGAAAAGAATAATAAAACTAAAAAAATAATGGCTCCCCAACCAATTGACCCCTCATTCTAGTTCTAAGAAGCCATCCTCTTGTGCAAAATTCAGTTCAATGATATAAACTGCATTTTATGAGTATTAGCTACAAAACTAGGGATGCTTTGTGCAGCGTTTCTCGGATCCTGCTTGAACGCGGAATATTTTGTATGTAAAATCATTAATTAGCAGCCATAGTAAAGACTAAAACACCATCCACAATCAATCTTGAGTTACAATCTAATTAAGGAAACGTACCGTTCAACTCCATTGACACATGTATAACCCGAAAAACTTGATTGATGGGACGTCTACTGTTACCATTTATTCAAGAGAAAGAGGTTCTGTAATAACTAGGGAAAAAGGGGGTTGGCCTCTATTTATTTATTCCGCCTCACTTATTCACATACATAGTATTTAATATTAGACCTTATATTTATCCACCACTTAAACCACTGTCCTTTCAGACTATAACCAACTAACGCACCTTGTAGGCTAGGCTGCCCTTTTATAGCTACAAAACTCGAAAGTAAAGGAACTAGAGCACTCGTCTGGAGAGAGAGAGAGAGAGAGAGAGAGAGAGAGAGAGAGAGAGAGAGAGAGAGAGAGAGAGAGAGATGAGTCAATCAATTTATCCAATCTTTTCTCACTTTGCAATATTTCAGTCGAATATTTGGAGATGCAGTAATTCTGAACTCAGAGCTATACACTCATCATATGCCTATTTTGGTGGCAGGAGAAAAGAGAGAGAAAGAAGAATGAATCGAGCAATGGAACCTTCTTCAAGCTCGCGTCATTTGGCAGATTTTCACTCAACAATTTGAGGTTACCATTTTTTATCCTACAATTCTGAAATAACAGTAAGTCACATACATATGTAATCACATGCTTATATTCCACGGTCAAACCTCTCTATAATAATTTCATTTATTCCGATAATTTCACATGGAAGCATTAATGGCTGCTTCCACGATTTGGACCCATGACCCGTAGGTCAGACGGTGATAACTTTACCAATGTCCCCTTCCCTTTTTTTTTTTTTTTTTTTGGTAGTTATTGCAGCTTACATGTCTTCAAGTACCTTATATTTCTGCCCTTTCCCGCGCAGCTTCATTTTTTTTTTAGTTAAAAGGGCAGTTCGGTGCATAAAATATTTTGTGTATTCGCAAGGTCAGGAAGGGCCGCACCCAAGGGGTGTAATGTATGCAATTTACCCTAATGCTAGCATTAGTAACTGATTTTATGGCTCGAACACGTAAATTGTAGGTCACACAGTGATAACTTTACCGTTGCTCCAACGCTCGCCTTCCTCTTTTTTTAGCTACTAGTTTAATTTTTTTGACACGCGCATTGCACGTGCATCCATTACTATCCCAATTTATATGGCATAATTTAGATTTCGAAAGTCAATCTTTTTTAATTTGACTGTAATTTCGAGCATAGAATTTTTAAATTCTTTGAAATAAAATTTACATATTTATAAACTACATAAAAATATTATAATTCACATGTATTTTTTTTTATTTTTATGTAGGAATTTTACTAATTAATACAGGTCAAAACAAAATATATTTCGTATTACTTAATAATACTTTCTGTAACATCAAAATAAATTCTTTTTATGTAGTCATATTGTTCTACTCATATAAAAATTAAGCTACTTCATACTAAATAATAGATTGTAAATCATTTAATAAGGCGATACCGCGAAAGCAACCACAGCCTCTAAATTTGTTAGACTATTTTAAAGAGCAGCACAAAATACTTGCAACATAATTAGATGAAAATATTTTGGGAAGCAGCCTATAGTTTATGTCCAAAGAACAAGGAATATACTTTTTTGATAAAGCTAAAGAACAAGGACTTTTGCTATATTTTTCTATAAAACCAGATAAAGGTGGAGCCATAAGGTAGTAAGAAGGAGAAGAAAAGCACAAATATTCATATTGTATTAGATGAATATACAGGTTAATCCACAGTATTATATATAGGGCTTGATATTACCGTAGTATGAGCTGGAGATGGTGCCTTATTACAAGCTTTGGACAAACTTTTGCAAAGGGAACTTGTGAAAAAATCTAGATTTTTGGCTTGTTTTTATACAAATATTCTACCACGTATCCATATGAAAATAGTCCATGATCTACAAAACAAAGAGAAAATAATTGTTTCAAGAACGTAATATTATTTTCTTCTTACTCAAGAAAGTACCATATATTAATTACCTAATTACATGACAAGAGAGCATCAAAATTATTAAGTGATGTATATCGGCTTCTAATGAAAAATGACATTATAGTCTCTTCATTTGCACTGCAGTAATCGTGGGGGAATAGGAAAAGTTGGAGCAATAAATATTTTGAGACGCTTTTATTTCTTCTAGTTTTACTTTTTATACTTGTCCTTTTTTAGTTATCTTTATTAAATGTATATTTATATTTTTGTACAAAGAAATAACACTTGCTTGAAGGGCAAAATAGTCATTTAATTTTGATGGATATTTTGGTCTTTCAACTTTCAACTTGAAGTTTCACACTTATAATATAGTATGATAATATGATATGCACCTTATTTGTGCAGAGAATAGCGAGTTTCGAGATCTGGTTCTATATAGAAGACTTCTGTATTATACTTTTTGATTTTGTCCTTATACTTAAAAATCTTAAAAACTATAATGTGGAAATTGTAATATTATTTAAGTTCTTTTGGTAGATATGTACTACTAGTAATTTTTTCAATAATAACTTAGGGTTTACTTCTTTTTTCATGGCTTCTCTGCAACTATATTTCTTTTAATACTATTGTGAGTATGCTTTCCTTGAGTCGAGGGCTTTCTATCTTTACAAGGTAGAGGTAAGGTCTACGTACACACTATACTCCGCCGACCTCACTTGTAGGATTTTACTGAATTTTTATTGTTGTTGTTGTAATAACTTAGGGTTTAATTTCTTGATGCTAATGAAATTCATTTCTTTCAAAATATAAAAATGGTGTTCAACCAGATGTGTTCAAGCAATTCACTAACCATGATGGAAAATTCAAGGAAAATCATACTAACGATGTTCAAGGATTACTGAGTTTATATGAAGCAGCACATATGAGAGTGCACAACGAGGAAATTCTAGAAGAAGCTCTTATCTTTACCACGACTCATCTCGGGACCGTGATCCCGAATTTGAGTAACTCGCTTAAGGTACAAGTTACTGAAGCCTTAAGCCAGCCTATTCGCAAAACTATACCAAGGGTAGGAGCAAGGAAATACATATACATATATGAAAACATTGGAACACATAATGATTTGCTTTTGAAATTTGCGAAGTTGGACTTTAACATGTTACAAAAGCTTCATCGAAAAGAGCTTAACGAGCTAACAAGGTACATCTACTATTCTTATCATCTTCATAATTATGGTACAAGCAGACCTCTCTATAAAAACCATCCTTTATAACAACATTTCACTATAACGGCCTAGTTTCCTCAGAACCAATCTTTTATGTTATGTTA
This sequence comes from Nicotiana attenuata, assembly GCF_001879085.1. Classification (NCBI taxonomy): domain Eukaryota; kingdom Viridiplantae; phylum Streptophyta; class Magnoliopsida; order Solanales; family Solanaceae; genus Nicotiana; species Nicotiana attenuata. Next base: position 147,975 of record NW_017672114.1, read on the forward strand.
TAATATATGTTCTTTATAACAACACTTTATTATAACAACCAAAAATTTTTGAAACAAACGAGACTATTATAGAGAGGTTTGACTGTAACTCGCGCTAATTAATAATACCTAAAGTTTAAGTATGTTAATGCTGTTGTGCAATCTATAGCTGGTGGAAAGATTTGGATTTTGCAAACAAATTTCCATATGCAAAGGACAGATTAGTAGAAGCTTACTTTTGGATGGTGGGAATATATTTTGAACCTCAATATAGTCTTTCAAGAAGTATGATAACAAAAGTAGTCAAAATGAACTCCATTATTGATGATACTTATGATGCTTATGCAACTTTTGATGAGCTTGTGCTTTTCACGGATGCGATCCAAAGGTAAAATTATATATAATAAAATCTTTTTATAAAAACGTCATTTGTTCTGACATTTTTTTAAGATGCTATAGTGAAGTGTTGTTATAGAGAAATATATTATGACAACTTAGACTTTGCAGATGGGACGAAGGTGCCATTGATTCATTACCGATATATCTGAGACCTATTTATCAAGGCCTTCTCGACGTTTTCAATGAAATGGAAGAAGTATTGGCCAAAGAAGGTAAAGCAGATCGCATTTACTATGCAAAAAAAGAGGTAATCCTTGATTAAGTTACATTAATTATTACTTAATAAGTTAATTAAGTAAACCAAATTATAGGGAAGAATCGCAATTTTGAACTATTAGTACTTTTTCTATTACTTTTTTAGATGAAAAAGTTGGTGGCAGCCTATTTTAAGGAAGCTGAATGGTTGAATGATAACTACATTCCAAAATGTGAGGAGTATATGAAAAATGGAGTTGTAAGCTGTACCGGTATGATGTATGGAACAATTTCTTTGGTTGTTATGGAGGAATTTATAACAAAAGAGACTTTTGAATGGTTGGCAAATGAACCTTTGATTCTTCGAGCTTCATCAACAATCTGCAGATTAATGGATGATATTGCTGATCATGAAGTAAGTATAACAATATAAATTCCATTTTATATAACAATAAGTCATCCTAATTCGCGAATTTTGTCCCTAAATACAATACAAAAACAACTACAATAACAAACACAGCATGTCCAGTGTATTCCTATAGTACGGGTCTGGGCAGAGAGATGTGTATGCAGATCTTACTTCTACCTTGTGGAGGTAGAAAGGTTGTTTCGATATACGCTCGACTCAAAAAAAGCATTTCTCAGTCTGATTTCAAGTCTAGGTGGCACTTTTGCATAATATAATAAATAGACATGCTTGATAAATTACAACTTCAATGAACACATTTACTTAAAGTGAGTTATGGAACTTTAGAAACGACTGATTAAAATGGTAAAATATTATATAATACTCTCTCCGTTTCAAAGTAGATGCGGTACTTTTCTTTTTAGTCTGTTCCAAAATAAATGACACATTTCTAAATTTAAAAATAATTCAATTTTAAACCCTTAATGAGAAGCTTTTATAACCACACAAATATCATGGCTCCACAAAGCTTTTACCCCTTAAGCTTTTAAGATCGTGCCGAGTCAAACTATCTCATCTAAATTAAAACGGAGGGAGTATTAATGAAGATATTGAAATATATTATGTTGTAGGTTGAACAACAAAGAGGACATGTTGCTTCATTTGTTGAGTGCTACATGAAAGAATATGGAGTTTCAAAGCAAGAAGCATATGTTGAGATGTGGAAAAAAATCACAAATGCGTGGAAAGACATAAATAAGGAACTCCTGCTCCCTATTGCAGTACCAATATTTGTCCTTGAACGAACTTTAAATTATACAAGATTGGTTGATACATTTTTCAAAGATGATGATGGATATACAAATCCCAAATCCAAAGTTAAAGACCTGATTGCTTTGTTGTTTGTCGAATCTATCGACATATGATGATATATAACAATGCAGATGCACCTTCAGCCGAGTATTCAGAGCAAATATGTAAGCATTTTGTATATTTCCGTATGACCCATAGGTCACATGTTTAAGCCATAGAAGCATCCATTAATACTTGCATTAGGGCAGGTTGTCTACATCACACCTATTGGGATGCGACCTTTCCCCTGCATGAATGAGGAATGCTTTGTGCGGCAGGCTGCGGTTTTTTACTATTTCAATTTTAGTTATGTTGAGAAGGGACAGTACTTGATTTGATTCATGAGTCTTGTTTCCAGTTTTGATCCCTATGTTTATTTGACTCGACACACTTGATATTTAATTAGGCCAAAAGTGTGGTTTTGAACGTCATTCTGCCTGTAGGACAAGCGGGGTCAAATGTTAAAAACCACCCCAAAAAGTATCATATTTCTGCAATTTTTTGTTTTCCAAATTACACAATTGAGCTCCATCATTTTACTCAAATCTCCCTGTGCTATTCGAATGCACCAGAGACAAAAAGCACAGCAGAGGCATAAATCGTACTCCCTCCGATTCAAATTAGATGAGGTACTTTCCTTTTTAGTCTGGTCCAAAATAAACGACACATTTCTAAATTTGAAATAATTCAATTTTAAACTCTTCATTTTACTCATTTTACCCTTAAGAAGCTTTTATAATCGTACATATGTCATGCCCCCATAAAGCTTTTACTCCTTAAGCTTTTAAAGCCACAAGTTTCAAAAGTCTTTTTTTTTTTAAATTCCGTGTCGAGTCAAACTACCTCGTCTAAATTGCTTTTTAGGTAGGACACTTCAGTTACCCATTGGGATAATATAATCTAATTACACTACACTTTACAAGCATCAGTTGATCAATTTTACAATACCCCACTACTCACAATGCTAATGACAGATAATTTGAAAAAACCTACAAACTGTTACAAATGGATTGAATGCTTTCTTAAAGTGCTGCCTTTGTTCAAGGTATGGCCTCATGCCTTGGTTGACAAAACTCCAGAAAAGTTGATAAAGGGGCCAATGGTTGAGGTAAAAGCAAAAATTGTGGCATCTGACTTTGATTGCATTTGCCATGGATTTTAGAGTGTAATACAAGAGATTATAGGTACAGATATAAAGGAGGGTTGGCCGCAAAGTCATAAGGAGTTCGCGATGGCACGGGCAATAAGTTAGGAGTCTATGATGGGGCTGCTGGTTCCGGCTTGACCACTGATTAGCCATCTGTTTGCTGAGTAGGATAGATAAGTGTGCCAAGTGAAATGGGTATGATGCATAGTGATTTGGATTGAAGGAATTGCATGGCTGCTCCAACATCTTCCTCCATGAGCTTTGCTACCTCTTGTTCTGTTTCAGCGTTGGACCACTTCTCCCAGACATGCTGATTGGATCGACTTTCACCACTAAAATATTGACGAGACAATGAAGTCTTGTACCAAATGAAGCAATCTCACGTTTGAGTTATCAGACACCGTACAAAGGCATCCCAATGATGTTTAGTTATTAAGCAAAAAGAAGTGATTGCATTCATTACCTCAACAGACTGCAATGGAATGTCAGCAACAAGTTGTGCTACCGCGCTAGCTCCTCCGAGCCTACTCATGCTCAGTACCTTTAGGCAGATTGAAGGTAAATCATTTATTGGACTAACAGAATTAGTAAAACTGGCGCATCTAAAAGAACTATGCAGGAGGTTATCCGTATATTCAATTTGTCCAATCTTTACTACGGCCAAAACTTCCCTGAACTACAAATGAGGACCAGAAGAGAGTATAATGGTACAAGATTAAGAGCTTTAAGCAGGACTCCACTTGATCAACTCACAGAATGAAAGTCCACCGAAGAAGTTATTCAATTGACAATCAATCGACTAGAGCTGAATCTCAAGCTAGTTTCAGTTGGTAAAGCAATACTCAGACGAAGACTTATTGAACACCGCCACTATGATTCGCATACAGATTGTAAAATTCTTAGAATGGATTAAATTGTTCCTTTTTTTTTTTTGTGGGAGTGGGTGGGTGGCGTCTTCTTATGTTTCCATACCAATAGACCTGTTCCCATTATCCAAAACCAGAATAGTATCATATGGGAAAGAAGAACCAGTACTATTGCTTTTTTATGTTTTTTATTTACTAGTATCTATAAACGTGCTTTGCACGTTAATAATGGCACATGATGGTTTAATATTTATTTATACGAAGGAATAATAAATTTAATTAATAAAAGAAATTTTATATATAAATACAACACCAATCATCTAAATGCCGAAAAATATTGTTACATTAGCATAATACGTGAATTCAAAATGAAAGGATATCAACTTACATAAATGATCAATTCTAGCCATATTAAGTAGATAATTATGTATTGTAGTTTAAAGGTATCTAATGCGATGGTATCTTATCGAATACTTCTTTATAAACGGTGTTTTTTTATATATGTTTCCTTCTAATGCTTTATTTACTCTGCCATAACAAGAACTCTTGTTGTCGATATTGATATCTCTCTTGAAAGTGCTACATGTAGTTATTCGTATAGGAAAATATATTGTGATAAATATAGTTCAATATTTAGGATTTGCATGTCTTTCATCTTTTGGTTGTTATGCTTTCGTTACTATTACAGTTTATACTGGAGTTACTAATGACTTTTCTTGTTTTCTTGTTTTTTTTTTATTTTCGTTTTTCTGAGTTGAGGGTCTATCGGAAACAGCCTCTCTGCCCTATCGGGTAGGGGTAAGGTCTGCGTACACATTACCCTCCCCAGACCCCACCTGGTGGGATTTACTGGGTAGCTGTTGTTGTTGTTGTTGTATAGTTCAATATTTAGGATGTTTGTCCTTGTGCTTCATTTATTATAACAATAAAATATAAATATACTGAAAATTATTTTCACACAAATTTAAAAGGATATTCTTTAGGTTCAGAAGACGAAAGTTGAATTCGGGGATAAACACATACTTAGAAGCATATTGACCAGTATCATAAGTTCTGCATGTATGACGCTATTGTCAAAACTTCTATATACCATATGTGTAATATTACATAAGCTATTCAGCGGATCTAAGTTTTCAGTAGCATGACATACATATTTTTCTTCAAAATCAACCTATATGCAATAGAAGATCAATTTTAACTTAGTCTATTATATATATATGGTGACACTAACATACGTAAAAATAATGAACTTGACAACAAACATGTACGGTATAAGGCCATTTGGTATTAAAGTATTTAAGTATTCTTCTTAATAGTTATTGTTGGTATCATCTTCTGTTGAGTCAAAACTGAAAAATATTTTATTTTTACCATAAAACTTAACGATCAACCTTTTATTTAGTTGATCAACATATTCACTTCTCCTAGCTAAGATAGCTCTTTAATTTCTATCATGTAATTTGCACAAATTGTGTTTTAATCCAATGATGAAAATATATATTTTCCTTATTAAATGCACTACTATTACCATTGGGATTGATAACCAAGTGTTCTAGAAGAGCCAAATCATCTTTTATTGGATGCTCTTATTTGTTTCTGACACGAAGAAAGAAGTCACTGAATGTTGGATCTGTTCTTACTTTTATATTTCTTGTCATTTGAATATTTTCATTTGAGGTCATAAGTATAATTTTGGCAAGCTAGCTTTTACATTTCCTGCTTTGGTCAACTTTGGAACTACTAATCGTACTTGACAGAAATCACCTCCTAAACTATTACTTTTCCACTAAATGATTCATCGATATCCAATATATCTCTAAAACTCTAGGCGATTGTTTCGATCGTTTGATGCTTAGCCAAAAACGCTTCATCCCATATTATCACTTTTGCTTTCCTTACAAATTTAGCACTATTGCTCTGATTTGATATATTTATGATGGTTATTTCAGTTATTTGAAGAAGTATGTCAAATCTAAAGTGAGTTGTACGACCTCATAATAAAATCGTTGCTGGTACACCACTTGTTCTCATTGCTAACAATATCATGCCTCTTGATCTGACATTTGCAAGTAATGCATGACATAGAAATATTATTTTGATTCTGTAGGAGGCATCTACAAAGGATAATCCCACTATACCATAGTCGATATTTTATAATATAGTCTTGGAAGCTTATTCTTGTTCAGGATTTAGCTTCGATTGTGCTTCCTCAAACACTTGTATGGCCTTCTTAATATTATACTAATCTTTTTTACTTTGTGATCTATTTTTTTTTAAATCTCTAACACTCTTTTATGGAATAAATTTATGTACCCTAAGATTTTTTTTAAACTTGAAAAATAATTTTACTCATATGATGAATTTAAAAAATAATTTAATTGGATTCTCTTGCTAAATAATTAATGAAAAGATTTGATTATTTGGTTTTAACATAAAATATAATTTATTTTCTGTTGATTTAGATTCTTAATATTAGTTCATCTCATTTTTGAATATTTAACCGTGATTATAATTTTATCCACCACAAATTTTATTTTTAAAGAGTAAAAATATCGATAACATTCCACGTTTAGATCTTTAAGTTTGCAAAATCATTAGTGGTATTGGCTTTTCTCACACATTTATATTCTTAAAAAATTTCTTAGTTGTTCTTTAATAATTGGGTATATTTTTCTATATTATACAATAATTAATAATAAAAAATATTATTTGAGTAGGAAAGAAGTTCAAATATAATATAATAATATATTATCATGCGAATTTTTCTCAATTTCAACGCTTTATGCAGTCCAATTAGCATTACTTTTTTTTTTTTGTATTGAATATTATAGAGTGTTAATGTATTACCAATATGGAGGATTCTTATGAAATTAATTTTATTAAACCTTCCTACATATTGTTAATAAGAATTCAATAGACAAGATTGTATTAATTTTAAAATCTTAAATATTAAAAAAAATTAACATAAAAGTTATTGTAGTAAAAAAAAAAATTATTACAGCTATGTCCTTTCTCGATGAGTTCTTCAGTTTAATATTTTAGAGCTATTTTGGTCTATCAATATTATATCCGTGCTTTTATAATCATATATAGGTTCTCCTGTTTTTAAATGAATTTGGACAATATAATACGTTTTCAAAATAAATTAGTAATAGAAATTTTTTAAGAAGTATATCTTAAAACTAATAGGATTACAAGCTTAATATCTATTTCCAAAAATATTATACTAATATGATTCCTAAAGGCAATCATATAGGATTCCTGACGTGTAGTATTATGTCCTAAAACTATTAGGATTACAAGGCTAATGTCTAGAATTTCGATTATGTCCTTTTATTATGAGTTATTATGCTTAATATTAAAAAGGTTATTTTTGTAATCCAACATTTTATTCATGCTTTTATAATAATATAGATAGATATAAATAGATAGATAGATAGATAGATAGATAAATAATGGAAAACAGTAATATGTAGATAACTCGGAATTGCAAGAACTTCGGAAATGTTTGTCATGGAATATAATGGCTAGAGTCATCAGCTAAGCTAGTAGCTGACTTGAAAATTAGTTGACTGTCCAATTACCTTAACTTGAAGCCTTAAGAACTTCACATAGTCCAGAATCTCATCAAGCATTGCTGCCCTGTCGTTCTGGCAAAACAGAGAAAAGAATATCAACAACACAAGCTACAACAACTTTTAAATAGCATGAATAATTGAGGCAAACCAACTTTTAGAAAATAACAATTACGATTTACGACGAGTTTTAGGAATTACTTGTCTGAAATTCACAGCTATTTTCCATATATAGTAACTTGAATCCATTAAGCAACACTGAATCACAACAGAAAGTTTTTATAACAGAAGATATACTTCTTTTTTTCAATTTTAGGTGGGTATTGGTATTTTAACATCATGATTAAGCGATGGTCAGCACGAAATTAATATTTCCATTATTTTGAGTATACAACTTTTAAGATTGAATGAGCCAGAATTGTTATTTGTCGCAACGAAAGAATGAATGCTCATCAACGGAATTTGTGGCGCAAGAGAATAAAATAGACCTTATTGCAGCTGGGGACAAGTTCCTGCAAAGCCTTTATTCTTTCTGATATCCTTTCTCTTCTTAACTGTAAAGAGACAGATGCATTACTCAGGCACTTCTTCTAGAGCATTTTCCGCAGCCCTCGCATTTCACAACATAACTTATAATTGTCCTACAAAATTATCTGCATATATCAATCCTATTACCCGCTCAGCAATACTATGTGGATCTGTGGCCTGTCCTCTTCGTGCTCGAACCCGTGGACGAATTGCAGGTGGGTGTGGTACAGTTACCGCTGTGCTTGATGCTGGCTGGCCTTGAGAAGGCTGCAAGAACCAAAGAGAAGTTAGGAGATCGAATAGTGGATAGGAGATAGTAAATCCTAAAACTGACAAAGAGGCATTTTATATCTACATAAGTTTTATGAAGCCAGTGGCATGCAACGAAACTGGATTTTGAAATGAAATACATAAAAATAATTCAGAAACAGTACGGATTGTCAATGGGTTGATGTTAACACATATTTTAAATGGGTGGTTTAAATACAGATTTATTATGAGAGGTTGGGCGAGTCAAACAATTTTGGGTTGAAATTGCAACCACTACTCAAGATTATAAAAACTAGCATATGCACAACAGGGAACAACAAAAGAATATGATAAAGGAAGACCAAAAAAGATTTAGGAGCCAGTCAAATTTATATTTTGAGTTGATGTTTAAAGAAAATTCCACTATTTCCATATTTGCCTAGTTATAATGTTGTTCAACATACTCTGTTTCCTTCGTCATCATCAAATTAAAACTCCAGAAACAATAGCGATCTTGCTATAAGGGTCCATATCAAATCACTGGCAAAACTGAGTTTCATGCAAATATACTAGTGATTAAATTCTTAATAGCTACTTTAGATAAAGTATTTAAATTAAACTTATCAGGTTTGCTGATATTATATGGAAATACTAGTACTAGGGTAAAGGAATAATAATTATGAAACAATAGCTTAGTGAAAAAATAGAAATATGTAACCTGAACTTGATGAACTTGGAGACAGTGTGGCGAACTGCATGAGATTGCAAATGTTCTAGACCTGGATATAAATTTCCCGTGTTCATTGCTTCTCGTTCCTGTAAATGAACATGAATACACTTCAAGCTTACTGCCATTGACACAAATATCCAGTTCCTTCCCCATAACAGCTAAACTCCTCGTTTCCCATCATACATACTACTCTTTCAGTCCCAATTTTGATTAGCACTTATTTCTTTTTTCTCCATCCCAAAAAATGATAATTTTCTTACATTAGAACTATTTAGGCGGCGTCTGCTTCAAAATTTGCTGAAGAGTTTCAGCCAACAAAGTGATGCCAAATTATTTTCAATTTTTTTTTGCAAAACTGTATTTTATCCAAACAGTAGTTTTGCAAGAATGGAACTTCTTTTCTGTTGGTGGTTGTTTGAAAGTTCACTAAATTCCAAATAAAAAATTCAAAATATAAGCTTTTAAATTTTTTGAAACGAATGCCACCTTAATCTTCACAATCACATTCTGAACAAGAGTAGTACTACTAGTTCTTGCAAAGCTACTGTTTGGATAAAATACAGTTTTTGCAAAAAAATTGAAATGCAAAGCTTATGATTCCTTAATTATTTCTCAAACTCCTTGGTCAGTTCTTAAAGTTTAGCCAGTTTTGGTAACTTTAGACGGCTCTTGTTGCTGCTGCTGCTGCTGCTGCTTCAGACATTCAGGTCAACTTCGGACCGTCAAGTCTGAAGTAGACTTCGCCAGAGCCTAAATTCAGACTGAAAACTATACTCAAACTTCAGACCTGATCTCTGAAGTTACACTTCAGTTGAGCGCGATTTCAAATTTAGAACGTCGAGTCTGAAGTTGATTATGAGGCAGCTAAACATTAAAAATTTATATATCTAGGCTATTCTTTAAATAAGGTTCTAAAAAACAGATATTTATATATTTCACCAGACCTCAGGTCTGAAGTTAGTTTTATGTAGGTTCCTAAAATCGGCTAAGTACACTTGCCTTACGAATTGGGACAGAAGAAGCATAAATTCTAAAATTCCACTAACAAATTAGTACTTACTACACTTACGTGCTTCACTGCAAAAGCTCCGGAGCTGTTGACGTCATCACGGCCATTATCTAAGCTTAACCCCAACGGAAACAACGGCTGCGGCGGCGGCTGGAGCTGAGAGACACCAGATACTGAATTGGACGACGTCGTTTCCGATGAAGCACAGGCATACCAGAATTTGCTCGAGAAAATCGTCGCCGGCGGCGTAGCCCTCCGGTGGATTGCTAGCCATGCCGGAGATTTTCAGAGGAAACGAGAAAATGGAATTTATGTCTGTTATTGTCTTTCTTGCTTTTTGGCTCTTTGTTTTTTTTTTTTTAAAAAAAAAGGTGATACGCTTTTTAGATGAATTTGTTTTTCTTCTTTTGCCCCACTAAAGTTTATTGTAATGTTGTATTGTACACCATAATGTTGTAATTGGTATATTTACCCACTAGTCCTAAACTTGTACTTCGTATAAAATCTCGTTTCCTCATTTTACAACAAGAAAGAGGCAACCGGATACATTAAGTTCCCAATATAAATGGGGTCCGATAAAGAGCCGGCCTACAAATGTGGGGTCCGAGGAAGAACCGGACCACAAGGATCTATTGTACGCAGTCTTATACTGCATTTCTACAAGCGGGTGTTTCCACGACTTGAACCCGTGACCTCCTAGTCACATGACAATAGCTTTACCAGTTACGCCAAGGCTTTCCTTTCTCATTTTACGACAACAATAACAACAACAAAAAAAACTCAGTGTTCTCCTCATTTTACAAAGAAAAAAAGTTTAAATTTAATCGTGTTCATTGTCCTCTACTGATGTTCTAAGAGTATTTTCCACACAAATATATGTTCGTACACACTTTAATCTCTTAATTAGTATATTTTACTTAGAAAAACCTACTAATTGTGGTTTATTTTTGGCAAACTACAATTAGGAACATCAAGTCAAAGAGCATTCTACCCGGCACAATTGTCAGAAAACCGTGTCTGATTGGTCAACTTTGGGCTTATTATAGGTGTTCAGTTCGAACAAGAGCTACTTAAGGTGTCTAAATGAAAATCGTGACGACTTTAGGTGTTTAATTATATATTCAGCCAAAACACAATGTTCCTTGAATCTCATTAAAATGGGCCACTCTGAAAAAAATTTGATTAAAAAAAAGGGAGCCAATCTGATTGAATAGTAAAAATCATATTCTATGACGAATAATATATTTCTTCCCTTAGCTGCAAAACACACCTACTTCATCGGCTCAGTGCTACTATGCCCTTTCTCCTCTGTTAAAAATCGCCTTCTCAAGCAGCCCAAGTCACTTTCCTACAGACGCATTTCGCTAAACTCGTAAAATTCTCTTTCACTATCTGTCTTAATTTTGCGAATTTATGCTTATAACTTTGTATAGCACTGTAAATTACATTCATATAGCACTTATTGAAGCCTAATTAATTTTTTTTAGCAAGTTTTCATTTTGCAGAAATGTGTTATCTTAAATTTGTGCATATTTTGTTCATATGGTACAGATATTGGATTTATACTTTGATAAGTGTTACTCCCTTGGTCTGAATTTATGTGGCAATGTTTGACTTTTAATGAAGTTCATGATGGAAATAAGACTTTTGAAACTTGTGATCTAAAAAAGTTGTAGACGTGTGGCTATAAATTATCTCATTAGAGGTCAATTGAAAAGTTTAAATTTAAATTGTTTCTGAATATATAATTGGGTCATTCTTTTCCGGGACAAACTTGACGTGAGAGAGGGAGTAAAAAAGATCTGTTTTATTAGAAAAGATAAAAACTTTATCTGTTCTAGTATGACATTTACAATTGACCATTTTGCTTATATGAATTAATTAAGAAATGTATATTGATGCTTCTAGTAGTTGTTGTATATTGATGTTTGTCTTAAGCAAAAAGTGAAAATTAGGTGTCTTGAAATGGTGCACTTATCAGGAAGAAATCAGGTATAAATGTTCAATGACTATGCCTTAGCAAATTGTAGGTGTTTGTTTTTAAGATGATTTTTTTTCAACATGCATGGTCGGCATTTGCTAGATGTTCAATCTAAGAAGGGAATTACAGCAATGAAATTTCGAGCAAGTGTTGATCTTGTAACTGCTTCTGAAAAGATCTTAGTTTTACTTGAAGCAAGTTGTACATTAGCCCAAAAAAAAAAAAAAAAGCAAAGATACAAAAAAGGAGAGTGAAAAGGAAGTTCCATTTATCCAATGCATAGTGGGAAAAGCAGATTCAAATCATGTCGTATTTTGTTATTATTTGTTTGAGTTTCTTTTGACACCATTAGTAGTGTTATCAAAGGCGCGCTTAAGCCTTGAAGCGAGGCTCAAAACATGTTAAGCGCTTCACCTTGCTTAGTGGGCGCTTACCAGGTAGTCGAACGTTTTTTTATTCCGCACCGGGTTTTTTTAGGGCTAGTCTGATAGTGTCTTATCTTAGATTGCTAGTATTACATGTTGTTTTTTTACTATCTTCCGCTTCGATGTCCTAGTATTTTGCCGTTGTTACTGCTTGTTGCTATTGCTTTCTTCCATCTTTTTTCTGGCTCTTAGATTGCTGGTATTATCTTTCTGGCCTTTGTTGTAGTTATTGCTTGTTTTTATTGTTTCTTTTCATCTTCTTGAGTCGAGGGTCGAATCCGCCTCTCTACTCCTAAGGGTAGGTATAAGGTCTGCGTACACACTCTCCTCCCCAGACCCTACTTGTGGGGCTCCACTGGGTTTTGTTGTTGTTGTTGTCTAAGTCATATATTTCCTTGCCAATGAGCGTAATCTTGAAGAGGCAACATTAAACAATTGATATTTCACTTAATCGTAAATTTTTTTCAATTTCTCTCTCCATATATTTGGTATTCATGCTTATAGATATTAGTCTTGGACTACATATATATTCATAGTTTTTCTCCATTTGCGCCTTTTGTCATTAAAGCCCAGACTTTATTTGTGCTTTGGGCTTAAAGCCCCAACAGACCTTAGAGCTTTTTTGCGCTTTTCGCCTTTGATAACACTGAGTGGTGGAGCCTGGAATTTGACCTAGTGAATTCAAAAAATTCGAATCTCCTAAGGCAATTTTTGAACTGCATTCTCTTATGCCAAGGGGATTCAATTGTTCTTACATATATATATAAAAGCAAATTGTTCTTACCCTATTTACATAGTACAAATTTTCAATGAAGGGGATTCAATTGAACCCCTTTTCTTTGGCTATGGCTCTGTCACTGTCGATGATGGGTCTCAAAACTTGCTATCTTTTCAGTCATTTGAACTTTCATTAATACAAACTTCAGACACTTGTTTGTTTGTTCGTTTGTTTGTCAGTTACGCAATATTTTTCATGACAATATGTAAACTTTCAAGATGAGAAAATGTGCACTTTCTTCTTGTGTATGTATCAACACTGGGGATGAGTGAAGAGGGGGTCTATGCTTTCCTTATATTGTTTTTTTGATTGGAAACTAAATGTTCCTTGATTAGTGAAATTTCTTTATTGATTGTCCCTTTTTGTATTAATTTCTAGACGAAGTTTCTCAGTTTTCTCCGCAATGAATAATGTGAGAGCCAGCTCCCCGAAAGAATTTCCTCTGGGGTTGGATGCAAGTACTGAGGAAGAATACTCTTCTCAATCAAGTTTGCTCCAAGATTTCACTAGCATCCCCACCATTGATAAGGCATGGACTTTCACATCTGATGGTGGTATGATTTCTTTAATTCTTCATTCGCTTTGTTTGGTAGATAAAAAAATGTAGTTCTAGTTAAATTCTTGCATTCCCACTTAATATGTTGCTTTATTCTTTAACTGCTGCTAGATCGTAACCATTTTTCTTTGTTACTTTTCACTGCACAAGAAGGTTCCCAGGGTATGTTCTCGATAAGCCAACCGAATCTTCTAGCCAACAAGAAGAGAAGATACATATTATCTTGTCATATTTCAAAAGAAAGTACAGATGGTGTGGACTTTCAATGGGCTGCATTTCCTATTGAGATGTCCAATGTTTCTCTGATGATCCCATCACCTTCAGGTTCAAAGCTTCTTGTAGTTCGAAATCCTGAAAATGATTCTCCGACCAAGTTTGAAATTTGGGGTCAATCTCTGGTGGAAAAAGAGTTTTTGGTTCCTGCCTCTGTCCATGGCTCCGTATATTCGGATGGATGGTAGGTTATTATATGAACACATAACATTACTTACTTCACTTCCCTATTAACATACTCAGTGTGCATTAATATTTGATAATGCAGGTTTGAGGGAATATCGTGGAACAACGATGAAACTCTTATTGCTTATGTCGCTGAGGAACCGGCTCCCTCGAAGCCTACATTTACTACTTTTGGTTATAAGAAAGAGAATTCTACAGATAAAGAATGTGGTAAGTGGAAAGGTCAAGGGGACTGGGAAGAGGAGTGGGGGGAAACCTATGCTGGAAAAAGACAACCTGCTCTTTTCACCATCAATGTCAACAGGTCTGTTTATTTATTATATTGCTCATATATAAGAGCAGCCGGTGCACTAGCTCCCACTCTGCGCAGGGTCAGGTGAAGGGTCGGACTACATTGGGTCTTATCGTATGCAGCCTTACCCGGTATTTCTGCAAGAGGCTGTTTCCGCGGTTTGAACCAATGACCTCTTGGTCACACGGCGGCAACTTTTTCTGTTGCCCCAAAGCTCCCCTTCAGTTTTGATGTTTTTAGATAGCAATTCTATTTATGAAATTGTGCAGTGGAGAAGTACGTCCTGTTGAAGGAATCGGGAAGTCACTGAGTGTTGGACAAGTTGTATGGGCTCCATCCACTGTAGGATTGCAACAATATTTGGTTTTTGTTGGGTGGCCTTCAGATGCTAGAAAGTTGGGCATAAAATATTGCTATAACAGGCCTTGTGCCTTATATGCTGTTAGAGCTCCATTTTCAAAGTCAGACATCCATCAATCTGGGTAATTACTTGTTAGTTTCTAGTAAAGAAAATGTTATGGATTAACATCTTCTTCTATATGAATGTATATAGGGGACTTAGCTAGTGGAGAATTCCTTTATATTTGATATATGATATTTTACTAATTTCTATTGACATTTTCTCACTTTCAGAACTCATCCAGCTGACAATGTATCTCCAATTAAGCTGACACAAAGCATAAGTAGTGCTTACTTTCCTCGTTTCAGGTTTGTCTTTAATTACTAGTCTAGCCAACCCCCTCCCCCCCTTCTGTTGCTCCCAAACGCACACGCAAGTATACGCGGTCGTCAAGTATACTAAAAGTTGGATGTCGAACCCACGAGGACTTGTGATTAACTATTAACTAAATTAGACTATCCTAACTATCTAAACAAGAATTAAACCTAGAAGTATTTGATTCTAAACTAATTAAAATAAAGAAAAATAAATAGTGAACTCTGAACAAAAGGATAGTAGATTTGTATGTTATCAATGCGATGAAAACGATCTAGGGTTATGGGCTATCTAACAATCATATTGTATTCTTCAATTGAATTGATTTATCTTGTTTATTGGTTGACAGGGTTAATATTGCTCATAAGAATCTGTCGAGTTCTTACTCGCCTATTCAAGCTAACCTACGCCTATATGTGTATGGATTTAGAACTAACAAGAATGCTTTTATAATTCCTGTAAATCAACCAAGCAAGGCAATTAGGTATATGTCTATCTTAACCGCGAATCCGTTCCCCGATGCCCAGGTTCAAGAACTTGCTCTACTCAATCCTATATGCAATCTAGAATTCCCACTTTCGAGTTCAATTCTAGCTTGGTAGATAGTATTCAATTGGTGATCGAGCAATAAAATAATTAAGTGAACTAAGAAATCAAAGTCAATATCCAAATAACAATAGTCATGAAAGAACCACAATCCTAGAACGTGAAGTTTAGCTCCACATAGATATGGTAGCCAAACGACGATCATACAAAGAAACATAAAAATTACTAAGTTTGGTGGAAGAAAGATGGAACTTGATGAATTCCGGCCTCAACGGCGGCTCTGTGCCTGTGTTTTCCTCTCAAAACGTCCTCCCTCCTCAAAATAGGTTTAGGTTGGCTTTTATATGAGTTGGGGACGTCTTGGGGTCGAAATAACCGAGTCCCGACCGAAATAGGACATGTTCACGTTTTGAGCGTCCAGGACAGCCTGGGACGCTGGCCCTGGCGCTCAACTTTTCAGCATTCTGTTTTGAGTGCCACAAGTAGCGCCCCACGCTGCCCGTGGCCCTCAAATGTGCACTTTTGCCCTTTTCTTCCCATTTTCGCTCCAATTCATGCATTTTCATCCCAAATCATATCCGAATGATTCCTACACATAGAAATACCATAAATTAACACAAATTATTATATTATACATCCGTAATCTACTAAACATGAGCACAATGTGAGGCAATATACATCAAAATATGCATACATTCAGCCAAACATGACCTTCCCACGCTCCCCAGAATAAAAAGGAGAAAAATAAGCACCCAAGGGCATGGCCTAGTGGTCAATGACGTGGGATGAGAACCATGAGGCCTTAGCCGAGGCAAAAACACTAGGTAATTTTTTTCATTATGTCCAAGCATTGGTAGACAGAGTTACCCGATACCTATGCTGGTGGGAGATAGCACATACCCTGGGGAATTAGTCGAGGTGCGTGCAAGTTTGTCCAAACACCACGAGTAAAAAAAAAAAAGAAAAGAAAAAAAGATAATGTAGAAAAACAGGAAGAGCAGATGTGTAGATGAATTTCTGAAATTGGTGTAGATATGTCCTTGTTCCCTTGATTTTCTCTTTTAGATAACAATCGTTAAAACATCAGTAGGTTCCATGTAAGGAGTCTTGCAGCCTCCTCATGTTATTTAACAGCTGCAGGTATTTTGCTCGATAAAATGGAACTAAGTAATCTTTTCAATAAATTTTCCAGTCCAGATGGAAAATTGCTTCTGTTTTTGTCCGCTAGAAGTTCAGTAGATTCTTGGGCACATTCTGCAACTGGTTCACTTCATAGGATTGATTGGTCATTCAATGAAAAGCCAACTCCAGATGCTAAAATTATTGATGTGGTACACTCACTTTTTCTGATTCTGATAACTTGCATCAGCACTTTGAAGACAGTCATTGTTAGCCATTTTAAGTAGTATTATTATATTTGATTCCGAGCTTTATCCTACTGCAGGTTCCTGTTGTGATGTGTCCTGAAGATGGCTGCTTCCCTGGCCTTTACTGCTATAATGTTCTTAGTAGACCTTGGATTTCTGATGGATATACTATGATCTTATCTTCTATCTGGGGCAGCACACAAGTAATAATTTCTGTAAATGTGATAAGGTAACCAAATATTTTTTATTCAATATGAATGGCATCACGACATTCTTTGAATTCTTTTCCGTACCAACAAGTTTATAGTAGTGAAATGCGTCTTTGTCAAAAATGATAGTGGAAATGTATCACGCATTAGCCTTGGAGACTCTAGCTTCTCTTGGAATGTGCTCGCACTAGATGGTGACAACATCATAGCTGGTAAGATTCGGTGTTTATACTTCAATTTATACTGGTTCCTGTAATAGTAGTCCCATTAATCAAAGAGTCTATCATTTTTTGGGGGGTTAAAGTATGTAGTAGTCCCGTTGATGTTCCTGCAATCAAGTACGGGTCCTTTGTCCGTAAGGAATCCGCTGAGGCCTCATGGAGTTGGTTAGATGTTTCAAGCCCAATATCTAGATGCTCTGAAAAGGTCAGGCTGTTTCTCTCTATTTTCTTTCTTTCTTTCTTTATTGTTTCATCTAGTCTGTTCTGTTAGGTATGTACTTGTTAGGAAGGCTTTTCTGAAATTAAATGTCCCCAATAATTCTCACAGGTTACATCTCTGCTGTCTTCACGCCAATTTAGTATTATGACGATTCCTGTCAGGGATATCTCTGAGAACCTTACTAAAGGTAATATAACTCATCGTAGTCTTCACTAAAGACTTGCTTACACGTGGACATGTGATTTTTAAAGTACTTAGGATGGGTTTATGTATGATATAGAGACCAACTTCTTGCCATATCCTTATGCTGCACTGTTTCTCTGCAATAAGTTGAGTACTTTAAGCTATATGCTCCTGGTGATGATTTGATATTCAGAAATTCAAACTCCGATAGTGGAGAGTGTCTCAAAAAATCAAGAATATATTAGTTTCCTGGCATAGTGTCTAAAACTTTTTTTTAGTGTTTGCACAGACAGCTTCTAGCTCACCTTTTGAGGAACTTGTCAGCGTAAAGTTTTGATTAATTTATTTATTCCTGCAACCGTTTAATTAATATTCCAGCGTCCATGTAGTTGATAATTTGTTTCTATGATAATGATCTGAAAATAGGACATAGTTTTGACACTTTCTTCTTCATGTGCTTTTCAAATTTGGTAATTTGATTGCATAATGTGCTATAGAAGTGGATCTATTGTTCAAAGACATGTTTCCTGCATTATTAACGTTACACTTAATAGTATATGGGCTACAGCTCCCTTGTCTGCTTTCTCTACAACACACTTCCTTTTATCTACCAAAGGGAAAAAAAAAGAAATCTTAGACCTGATTACTATTTGAACCTACGTAATATGAACTATGATTATATTAATCAAATTCTTGCACTGAAGCACATGAACTCCTAGTTGATGGTTAAACCAGCTACCAAGATTTTTTGTTGTTTCCTGCTACCAAATAGAGAATAGCTATGCGTATTGCTTAAAATACACATTTAGAAGTTCCAGGAAAAGAAGAGACAGTGTACTATGCAGACGAGGTTTTAATTGTTATTCCAATTGCACTAAAATCAAAACATCGTATGCATAGTACAATTACTCTTGTAATTCCCTTAATTCTCTTGTAATTCCAATTTCATTTTGTTTTTTCCTGTTTGTGTAGTTTATTATTAATATACAAATATATTACCTTCTCAAAAGAAAAAATCAAAACATCGTATGCATAGTACAATTACTCTATAAGATATGTCAATAAACTAATATTATGGCCAGCATCTAGTATAACAAAATGAAAGGAGATAGAAGCTTAGAGTCATGACCTGGGGCTACATAGCATGATGTCTGCTAAGCTATTTCCAGTTAGTTTTAATTTTCAGAATCAGCAGATGAGTTCTAGAATAAAAACAAGAGTGAATTTTTGGTGAAAATTTGGGCATGAAAGCTATTAAAAAATCTATCAAAATAAGTTTTGGATATTCTAATTTATGGAGAGAGTTGTAATTTAAAATCATGGCTCAAGGCTGAATAACTCTGCTCTTTCTACTTTAATCTTCAATGAGTTTGATTCATGTTAGGTGCCGGCAAACCGTATGAGGCTATCTTTGTATCCTCTAAGTCTCAGAGCCGCAATGTGTGCGATCCGCTGATTGTAGTCCTTCACGGGGGTCCTCATTCTGTTTCATTGTCAAGCTTCTCGACGTCCTTAGCTTTCCTTTCCTCACTTGGTTATAGCTTGTTGATTGTAAATTACAGGTAAGCAACAGAACTGACTTCTTTCTTCATACCTCTGTCAATTCAAATAGTTGTTGAAATTTTTGGTAACTCCGACTGTGAAATACAGCAACGTATATGAGATGCTAGACTAATATTATAGGTCGTGGGATATCCCTTTTGCAATTTTTTATTTGGACATCCGTGTATTTATTCTCTTAGATGTATGGTGACATGCAAAATGACTACAAAATGTAAACAGTATAGGTGGTGAAACTTTTCATGATATCCCTTTGCAACTTTTTATTTGGACATCTATGTATTTTATTTCTTTCAGATTTAAGGTAACATGCAAATAAAATACATAACCAAACAGCTAACTCACACCCCTTTCCGCATACAAAAGTTGTGCAAATGTCAAAATTTCCTGCAGATGGGAGAAAATAACTGATCAAAGGAAAATTTTGCTGGTAAAATGAAATTATAAATTTATTAAACAATCAAGTTGAATGATGAAAATGGCAATCTCCAAATTTGTTTGGTTGGGATTAACGCAGTATAATATAAAAGAGATCTAAACTTGAGGCCATATTTTATAATGGTGATTCTGGTTTAAGCATTGTATATTTCAATTGCTCATTGTAGTGAAATTATCTACAAATTATTAGTAAAGCTCTTTTTCTCTCTCTCTCTCTCTCTCGCAATGGAGCAGTTATTGCTGGTCTCTTGCTTAAGGCATTTCCAGCAGAGAAGTTCATATTTTTTATTCTCTGGATATCTCATTTGCCTTTTTTTTTAGTGGGTAAGCAGCGATAAATGCCTTAATTAAGCACTTTTTGTTTTGTCACTCCTCTCAGAGGCTCCTTGGGGTTTGGTGAGGAAGCAGTACAATCTCTTCCCGGTAAAATTGGATCACAGGTACTTGTTTCCCGTCTTTTCATTTTCTTAACTTACAGGTTTCATGAAATAGAATTGCTCCTCTTTTCATAATAATTGTATTAAGGATTTGGAACCTAAGAGTTTCTTCCTCTTTTTCCCCTAATCTTCAGGATGTTAATGATGTGCTTGCTGCTATAGATCATGTCATTGAAGTGGGACTTGCAGATCCATCTAAAATAGCCGTGCTTGGCGGTTCTCACGGTGGTTTTTTGACAACTCACTTAATTGGCCAGGTCTATCAATTTCCTAAGATATCACTGTCTTTATGGTTTCTAAATGTATCCATTTTTCTGAACTTATGGTCCTTGTCAAATTTGTTCAACAAAAATTTGTCGCTCTTCATAAAGGGAAGCTGGACAAGCTTATCTTTTTCTTTTAAAAGAAGAATTAACCTAAATAGCCGTCAACCCAACCACTTAAACTAAAAATAGCCGGCAAATATATTATATATGTGTAATCCATGTATTATATGTGTATAACTGCGTGTACAATCTATTTATACCCGCTAGGAGAAGTAAACGGTGAATCCGGCTGGCTATTTGTGTAAAGATCCCAAAATGACTATTTCTTGACATTTCTGCAGGCACCAGATAAGTTTGCAGCAGCAGTTGCGAGGAACCCTGTTTGCAACCTTGCTTTGATGGTTGGTACATCTGATATACCCGATTGGTGCTATGCCGAGACATTTGGAGATGAGGGAAAATCAATTTTTACAGAGGCTACTTCAGTTGAACACCTTGATGCCTTTTACAGAAAATCACCAATTTCACACGTCTCCAAGGTATGCTCTGTTAAATCTGGACTCGACGATCTTCCATGTTAAACAATTTGTGTTTCTATCAGTTCTCTCGAAAGGTTTTGTTCTGAATGCATTTCCAACATCGATGTGTTTACCAATGTTGTAGGTCAAAACTCCTACACTTGTCTTGTTAGGTGCTAAGGACCTCCGTGTACCTATGTCTATTGGGTTGCAAGTAAGATTTCTTACCATCTTTGTGGTTGCTTGTTTTATCCGTTGAACATAAGGTTTCATTCTTAAATGCAACCAATGGTATGGGCAAGTTTGCAGTTATGGAATCAAGTTTCTATATCATCTTTCTTAATTCCACCTTTTATTGGTTGGACATCACGTTTCATTTTTAACATGACAAGTGTATGGGCAAGTTTGTAATTACGAACATCTGTCAATACATGGTCTATTTCATAATATGATCATATCTTTTTGGATCGAGTTGCTGGCTTTATTTATAAGGCAAGGCAACCTACAACCTTTGTATTTACTGATAAAATGTTGTATAAAGGATCGCTGTTAAAGTAGCCAATCATCTGTGGACCAAATTTTTTGATATCTGGCGATGCCCAATCTGCAGTATGAACCCGCAAACCATGTAAATCTATGAGATGAAAGCGGGTTACTTTGTTATTTATAAGTCAGTTAAGCTAATATGGTCTAATGGCTGTAATGTCTGTTGCAGCACAATGACTAATGGCTTTAAAAGTTTTGGTTTTATTTCTGTAAAATGTATAACTTAAGAAAGTGTATGCTTTTTTCGCTCTTATTACGTGCAGTATGCACGGGCATTGAAGGAGAAAGGAGTGGAGGTTAAAGTCATTGTGTTCCCTGAGGACACTCATGCAATTGATAGGTAAAAATGGTCCTATGTCCATCAAATTGCAGTATCTGGTACTTGAGTTTCATATTTCACTCTTTCATTCTAAACTTATGTTTACATCTCTTTTGCAGACCACAATCTGACTTTGAAAGCTTTTTAAACATTGGAGTGTGGTTTAAGAAGTACTGCAAATAGATGGATTCTATTCATGTCTTAGCCAAGACTTCCCACATTCCTTCTTGCTGATGTTGCCAATAGAGCAGAAGAGCAGAGGGGCATGGTGTTTAAGTGGCGAGAAGAGCCGAAGGGGCGAGCCCATTATTCATCAAGTTTTGAACCGTGCCTTCTGACCCTCGTGAATTTCTCGGTTATTAAGAAAAAAATATTGAACCGGACCCTTGTGGTCCGGCCTTTTCCCAGACCCTGCGCATAGCGGGAGCTTAGTGCACCGGGCTAACTTTTTTTTTTTAAATTGGAAACTGGATGAGATGTTTTCAGAAAATCAAAAACTTGCTCCTTTAACCAATGACAACGGAAGCAAAAATAGTTATAGGAGTAGAGATTTTTATACAACTCCTTCGACAAGAATTTTTTAAAAACTTTGCTGAGACTATTTTGGTTTATTAAATCAGTTTGTTTCCTTTAGCTAATTCTAAGATATATAAAAGTGAATAAACTTTGTGTCATATACTTGGCAACTCAAATAGTGTGACGTAAATCAATCACTGCAAACGAACAAAAAGTTTGAATTAGCAATCAGTGGCTGACATTTTAAAGTTATGGGCGCTGCTTTTAATTGTGGAGACCGGAGAGGGTAATAATCGTAAAATTGTACGGGGCGTCCTATTTGGTCGCGCCCATTTAACCTATACCCACTTTTTAAGAAGTTTTAACTTGTGCTTACTTTTTAAACAATTTCAGGCCTCTTTCTCTTCCTCCTTCTTCTCCTTCTTCTTCTTTCTTCTTTGGTTGACAATGATTTTATATGGTGGTTGTGAATGTATTTTAATGTAGTTTACGATGTTTTACAAAAAAAAAAAAAAAAAGAGAAATTGGTTGCAAATGTAAATATTTTACCTTTTACAAAAAAAATTGGTTTCTCTTCTTCTTTTCATAGTAAACATTGTACATAGTTGGGCAGCTAGGTGAATAAGTGCTAGTGCAAACATTGCATTGGATCTAGAGTGATTAATGTGAGTGATCAAAAGTGATCGTTCTTTTATGACTCATAAAAAGTTGTTCATTTCTTGCAAACTTGTAAAAACAGTACAGTGCCAATTTGAAATATAATACTACTTTAAGGAATAGATATTTGTTAATATAATGTAAACATGCATATTCTTATCTTGCCCGCTTCTGGATAGTAATATCATAGAAACAGTTGAAATTAGTTCCAGTAAGAATGTTGAAGTTCAGCAAATATAAACTAAAAACTTCAGCTCCTAGAATGCTGAAGTTCAGCAAATACAAAACAAACTTCAGTTCCTAAAATGTTGAAGTTCAGCAATTACAAAACAAAAACTTCAGCTAAAACATGTTGTAGTTTTATTGAACTGAAGTTTGTCACTGCACTATGAACTGAAGTTTGCGTGATTGCCTTTGCAAGTCAGGCCTAACTTCAAGCAAAATATCTGAAGTTTTGCTTTGATAAGGCTACACTTCAGGCAAAACATTCTGAAGTTCAAACTTCAGACATAAATTTTTGCTACTTCAGGCCCGTATGTCTGAAGTTACCTGAAAAGTGAATACGCTTGTAATTTTTTTTGCAAAGCGGGCATAAGTTAAAATGTGATCCAAAAACTGGGTATAGATACAAATGTCACATAAAAAGAAAAGAGAAATATTTATTTTTAGCCGCTATATATATATATATATATATATACATTTTTTGGCCAATTCTAATCTTCAATAAGATAATGTCTTCCATGGCAAATTAACTTTTCTATACAACTCGAAAAGAGTAAAAACACTTTAATTTGTTAAAACATATTCCAAAATTGTTTTCTAGACTGACCAATACTTGACATTGGACCAATAATTTCGAGTTTGACTTACCGCTTGAAAGTATTTGGACCAATACAAAAATCGCCGTCTGTGGGGATCGAACCCACGACCACGTGGTTAAAAGCCACGCGCTCTACCACTGAGCTAAGAAGGCCGATGTTGTTTATTTGTTCTTTTTTATATTAATCCGAAGATATACAATGTGGTTCCACTATTTCAATGATTTGTGCCCAAACTCAGGTAATTTTCTAAATATCTATAAATATTTAATGGAGCCGGTGGTCTTCCTTGAGCCGATTGTATATTGATAACAACCTCTCTACATTTACAAGGTAGGGGTAAAGTCTGCGTACACACTAATTTTTCCAGATCCGCTTGTGGAATTATACTGGGTATATTATTGTTGTTTTCCCTCAATCTCAATAACACAATATACACAATATATTTTGCTTTATTTTTTTCCTCATCAATTGGTAAATACACATATTCATCTTTGGATATTTTAGCTTTTCACTAAGAGCATATTGCTACTTTCACGTTGAAAGTTCATCATATTTTGAAGAAATTCAATTGAACTTTCTACTGGAAGTGTTACGAATTGCTGAGTCTTCTATTGACTCACTCAAAATTTACTTTTTAATAAGTTTGTTCTTGAATTTGGTCAAGTAAAAAATGACAATTATTTCTCATCATTGAGGGTGATATTTATGTGAAAACCTATGTTGCTCTGACTCTCCGAAAATGCCGCCGGATACGTATCGGGTCCTCCAAAAGTAGTGTATTTTTGGAAGATCTGACACGGGTACGGCAGCATTTTGGAGAGTCCGCGCAACATAGGTGAAAACTTTTACAGTCCTAAATAAATAAATAAAAATTAATCTTTCAAAAAAAAAAAAAACTTGACTTGTTTCAACAAAAATAACTCAAACAGACTGATTTTTATTTTAAAAAAAAAATTCAATTTTTTTAAAGAAGAAAAATACTGCATGCTTGTTATTTTATATTTTTATTACAATGTCTAACTGGACACAGTGTTATTTAAATAAATGTTTTCAAAACATAAGCTTGCGTATAATATGCTTCAATAAACTTATACTCTTAAATATGTCAGTTATTTCTATAAGATGGTTATTAATGGCAAAATGTGAATAATAGAACCAAAGAATTTCAATTTTAAAATATACCGATCTTTTTTGAATTGATTAATAATCATTTAAAATGGAATTGAGAGAGATATTAAATAGTGTAACAAAATTATCCAATTTAAAAAAATTTATAATAGTAATTTCGGGATATTTTTAAAAATAGCCAGATTTACAACTGGTCGTTCAAAAATAGCCCGATTTCAAAAGTAATCGAAATTTAGCCACTTTTTATGTAAAGATAAATTTGAGCGAAAACACTGTTCAAAACCCGGAAAATACTCCAGTATATTATGCTGGAGTTCCAGCATAAGTATACTTGAACTCCAGCATATTATACTGGAGTTCCAGGATAGTATGCTGGAACTCCAGTATAATATGATGGAGTTCCAGCATAAATACACCAGAACTCCAGCATAATATACTGGAGTTTGGAGCACCAGTGCTCCAGTCTCCAGTATATTATACTGGAGCCAGCAAAGGTATACGCGTCCAGCATAATATGCTGGATTCATACACAAGTGCACCGAACTCCAGTATATATTATACTGGACCGGTCTCTATTGCAGCAAAAACGGGGACTATTTTTCATTGACTTGGTAAACGCTGGTTATTTTTGATGACCATGTCCGAAAAACTGGCTATACCGTGAAAATTTGGCAAATTTTTTGTGAAAGCAGTCTAGCCCGAGAATTATCTATATCTATATCTATATCTACCTATCTATATCTATTCTATATCTATCTATCTATCTATCTATCTATCTATCTAATCCTATTCTATATTATTATAAAAGCACGAATGTTTCGTGCTAAATGTTAAGTGACTTAAATATTCCTAAAATATTGATTGACTTTTATACCCTTAAACTATTTATAGTATTAGTTTTTGACAAGAAGTTATAATGGAAGGACACAACTGGAAAATAGAGACCACGTTAGGATGGAAAGGGTGTAGCTGAATAGGGACTTATAGTGATGAAGAAGTAAAATGTGGAATGAATAGGAAAAAATAAATCCTAAAACTAAATAATTCTAAACTTTTCTCTACTAAACGTGGACAACTACGTTAAAATTGTAGGAAACTTGTTCAATTGTATATAGTCAAATATTTTGAAAGTATTAAAATTAAAATAATAATTAGTTTATAAAATTGAAGAAAACATTTTAGTTTTCGTTTGGATCCAAACATGTGAAAAACAACGGTTCGATAATTTTATTTTCTTAATTTTTTTTGAGTTTTGTTCCCGAAACTAACAACACCATTTGTTATATCAAGAATTTTCTGTATCATTTTATACGTATTTTATATACAAATCGCAATATACTTAAAACGGTTATTGTTTTATTTTATTTTTTTAGAAATAATTGATTTTTGACCCTCTTTCCATGTTCCGGACATTATCTTTTTATTTTTTGATTAATAGAAAACGTATATTAATAATTATAAGCTAATTATAACTGTAGATCAAGGGAACGACTCTAGGATCATATAAATGCATGATCAAGACTAATCACATGGACAAAGAATTGAAAATTTATTGGGATTAGTAGACTTTAATTATCTTATCAGATTAATTTATTTCACAATGAATAAAATCGTAATACATTAAGACTGTCTTAATATTTAATATTTTGAAGTGAACTAGCCTAAACATAAATTCTTTAAACGTGAAACTCAATTCATATTAATTTTACTAACGAATGGTAGTATTAGATACATTAATTAAGTTCATTATGTTCTCGTAACAAAATGATACTGATTAGAATATATATGCGATTTGAAATTTTAAAGTTCTTTTGTACAAATTACGTGATACTTGACTTAAGGTATTACGGTCAAACGCACGAGCATAGAGACTAGTCTATATTATTATAAAAGCACGAATAGTTTATCCTAAATGTTGAACGACTAAAATATCCCTGAAACATTGATCGACTTTTATGCCCTTAAATATTTGTATAATTTAAGGATCTAATGGTAAATTACCTAATGATAGAATTCCTTTTCGATTTAAACTATACATACCCGACCCTACAACGTTGATCCTGCTTGAATTAGAAAAGTACTGTTCCTAATTACAATTCCTTTATAACAAGGCATGTAATAAAAGAAAGATACCTACTAAAAAAAACTTTAGTACTACCTTAAAGAAAACATCTATAAAATTTTAAACAAAGTTAAAATTCTTACTATTTTTAAAGTCTTAAATTGTATTTAGTACATATAAAGCTACAACTAAATTAATTTAGTATCTTTTACCTAAATATTAGGAGTTACTACATATTTCAAACAAATTGAATTAATTTTTAAAATATTAAATAATAAGAAAATAATTAAATGATAATTTTTTAAAATATAAAATATAATATTAAAGTGTTAAAATAATAGGGGAAGTTTAGATGAATATTTTTATTTTACATGATAATAAAGTGGTGAGATTGTGATCTTTAATTTATTTATTTTTACTTCAGTATGAGTAATTGATTCTTTTACAAATTTCTCAAAGAAAATCGATTGATGTTAGTCTAGATTAGGTTTCCTAAAACAAGTTCGTCCAAGTCTCCAATATATCAAAGTTTAACAATTTTTTCTTTAATTGGTTTATTTTCATTAGATTCTCATGTTCCATAACTTGGTAAAAAAATATGTAGATTTCTCGTAAAAAGTATGTAAAATATGTATACTATATACAATACACATATATACGGAAAAAGATTATCTGCTATTATTTTTTATAACAGTTAAAAATATATATATTTCTCTATAATCTTAACTAATCATGGACTTGATTTATGAAACATGTGTATGATTAATATTTTATTGCTTTGAATGTAATAAAGTAGTAATAACTTTACTCGGGTTATATCCGACATAACTTAAATTTGATATAATTTTATAAATAACTGAGACAACCCTCACAAATATGTCAAAGTACAATAGTAAAAAAGTAATACTTTTTGGAGGTGATTCAAAGATGGACAACTATATATTTTACTTTTGAGATGAAGAAGCCAAAGTTATAGAAAGAAACGTACACCTAAAACGTCCTCTATAAAGAAGTATTAGATATGGTACTACGACGCTGAATATTTATACACTATAAATAGAATATCATTTAACTTAACTAAATTGATCATCTTTATAGGTTAAGGCGATATAATTTTGAATTCAAGTATTCCATTTATGTAATAACATTAATCTTTAGCATTTAAAGGATAGTTGTATTTTTATCACGTTAATTACTTTACAATGATTATATCCTCTTGTAAATAATTTCTTACTAAATATAGTTAGTTGTTCTTTCACATAAAAGTTCCGACTAAATATTTACATGCAACACGTACATATTAACTAGTTATTATAAAAGCATGAAAATAATATTGAAGGACTAAAATAGCCTTAAATATATGTAACGACCCGACTGGTCGTTTTGCATTTCCAAACCCCGTTCCCTTAAATAATACTTTTCGCACTTGCTTTAGCTAATTTATGACTTGCGGGGACGGGGGGTTCGGAAGTGAGAAGAGTTTTGAGCAAGAATAAGCCTAGTTGCTTCTTTAAGTTTCTTTAAAAAGGGCCAAGTTTGACTTCGGTCAATATTTTGGGAAAACGGACCCGGAATCGTGATTTGACAATTTTTGAGTGTCCGCGGGAAAATATGGGACCTGGGCATATGCCCGGAATCGAATTTCGAGGTCCCTAGCCCGAGTAATAAATTTTTTCGTGAAATTGTTAAGTTAAAGATTTAAATAAACTAAGAAATTATTGTTTTCATAGGTAAGGGGTTCGGATTTCGATTCCGAAACTTGGTACAAGTCCGAAATATCAGTTAAGACCTACCCGTAAAATTTGGTGTCCATCCGAGTAGTTTAAGGGCGTTTTGACCCGTTGAAGGAGAATTAAGTACTTGAAGTTCAATGAATTGATTCATTTGGTTTTGGGGGTTGATTCCTCGATTTAGCATTGTTTTGAGTGTTTCGAGGGTTCGAGTAGGTCCCCCTCGTGATTTCAGACTTGTCGGTATGTTCGGGCGGGGCTCGGGAGCCCCGAGCGTCAAATGGTCGAGGTTCGAGTGAAGTTGAAAACTTAGGAAAAAGCCTTATCTGCTGCTTCTGTCATAACCGCTTCTGCGGCTCGTGGACCGCAGAAGCGGTCGTTTGTCGCAGAAGCGGAAGGGGCCAGGCCCAGGGGAAACCGCAGGAGCGGACCCCTCACCGCAGAAGCGGTCCATCCACCCAGCCCCAGAACCGCAGAAGCGGTGGCCTTTCCGCTTAAGCGGCCTCGCAGAAGCGAGGTTAGACCGCAGAAGCGGCACAGGCCCCCTTGGCCTTTTCTGCAAAAGCGGCTCACTTCCGCAGAAGCGGAATCCGCAGAAGCGGGATTCCTGTCGCAGAAGCAGGAACCACTGGGGGCAGAAGGGTTCATTAATACGAACCCAAACTCATTTCTCTCATTTCTCACTACATACTTGGGCGATTTTGGGGGTTTCGAAGAGAGAGTTTCCACATATCATTGCAAGGTAAGTAATTCCCACCCACTTTTAGTTCAAATACATAAACATTAGGTAGATTTAACACTAAAATTAGGTAAAAATCAAGAGATTAGAGTTAGACCTAGGGTTTAGTCAAAACTAAGATTTGATCCTATAATTTACCATGAAATGAACTAGAAATCACATATTTGTGATCCTTAGGTGATAGAGAACAACTTCCTTCGAAAAATATTGGAATCCGGGTATGTGGGCCCGGGGTCGAAAATTAGGAAAACTTGTATTTATGGTTAGGAAATTGCTTAAACAATTAGAATTTAACCTTGTAAGCTCTTGTTGACTAGTTCTTGCTTATTTTAATTAGTTGGTGCTCGTTTGGCTACGAATTGAGGGTTTGGGCCTATTCTTGATATCGGAAGTGCACTTCGGAGCGAGGTGAGTCTCCTTTCTAACCTCGTAAGAGGGAATTGTCCCCTTAGGATTAATGTTTGAGTGTTTGTTGCTAAATGCGGGGACTACGCACGCGTTAGGTGACGAGAGCCCGTGCGTAGCTACTACTATGATAAATGTCCGGGTAGCTTAGGACCTACAACATGCCTATTAAATATATCTCTTATGTTAAATCGTTGTTATGAACACCTAGCGTGTACTAGAGACTTAAAAGGGGATAGGAGCATACTTGTATAGTTAATTAAGTTTGATTTGGTATTCTTGACCATTTATGTGCCATGTGTGTGAACTTGATATTTCATCCTTATTTGTGGATCGGGCCGATCGCCTCGGTATGAATAGATGCATCTATAGGCGTGCCGTCGACCCTCGGCAAGTGCACAGTTTATTTCTGTTGGGTCGGGCCGTCGCCTCGGTATTATGTGCGCATGTTAATTGTGGAAAAGCCTATACATGCTTTATTTTGCCATTATCTCATATGATAAAATTATAAACTTGATGCTGTAAAGTTCTTGACTTATACCACTTGCCATAAACTGTTGACACTTGTAAATTCCATGATTTGAATACATCATACTTATATATATATATATTAATTGACCTTAGTAAGTATCGAGTCGACCTCTCGTCTCTACTTCTTCGAGATTAGACGGGATACTTACTGGGTACATATTGTTTATGTACTCATGCTACACTTCTGTACTTAAATGTACAGGATTTGAGGCAGGTGGATCCGGACATCACTCTGGTGCATATCAGTGAGCGCATCTGGGACTTCTACGGTGAGCTGCACTCCCTTCTTGCCGACCCGCAGCCGAAGAAGTCTCCTTGTATTTTTTTGTGTTGCTGTTTCCGTCTATCCTGATTCAGACAGTAGGATAGGGCATTATTCATTTT
>NW_017672114.1:180052-186542 GCF_001879085.1 Nicotiana attenuata
TTTAAAACACGTCAGTCGCGATTTTGGGGTCATTTTACACCCATAATTGCTCGTTTTTGGAGATTCTTGAAGGAGATTAACGAGGGATTCAAGGGGGAATGTTTGGAGGTAAGTTTCTTGAACTTAAAACTCATTTTTATTGTGAAATCTACCAAGAAATTCATGAATTAAGCCTAAAAATTGATGAACTAGGGCTTGGGATTTTGAGAATTTAAATTGGGATTTGAGGGAGCATTTGGACTCCGATTTTTGTAAATTTGATATGTACGGACTCGTGGTGAGACGAGGAATACGGTGATGTAAGTTTTGTAATTTTTCGAGAAGTGGGACCGGGGCTCGGGTTTTGCTAGTTTCGGGATTTTTGCCATATTTTGATTGTTTTCGATTGGGTATTGTTCCCTGGCATAGTGTGATGTATTCGCTCTGATTTTGGTTAGATTCGACGCGCGTGGAGGCCAATTTGAGGGGCAAAGGCATCGCGGGCTAGAGATTTCGCCGGTTCGAGATGAGTAATACTTGTAAATGATATCCTGAGGGTTTGAAACCCCAGATTTGCACATCATAGTGCTGTATTGTGGTGACTTGCACGCCAGGTATGAGCGTGCGGTAGAGCACCGTTGGGGATTGTGACTTAGTCCGTCCCGGTTGTTGGTTTTATTGCGTAATTGACTGAAACTACTTGTTATCATCATTATTTGGGTTGATTGCCATGTTTTGGGCTTCGTGCCGATTATTTGAATCCTTTAGGGATTATTATCACTGTTTTCATGACACTTAGCATATTAAATGATTTTAGTCCTGAGTTAAACCCTGTTTTGAAATGTGCAGTCATATTGCTAAAGCTTAAAGATTTAAATTGCATTTTTCTGATGTTTTGAGTTAAAAGCTATTACTTGACATTGCCCGAGTGGCTCATTTGCATGTTCTGGACTGAGGATGGACCGGTCTGCACACCGCAGCGATACAATGATGATATTGCGCTTGGGCTGTAGGAGCCCCTCCGGAGTCTGATCCCCCACAGTGAGCACAGGTACCCAAATGGATCGGGCTGCGCGCCGCAGCGGTCATGTGCATTGCATTGCATTCATGCATTGTTTCCTGATTGTACTACATGTCATGACATTTAGCACTCTCATATCATTGGCATCCATGCTATTTCTTGTACTGTTACCAGACGCCCTGGTATTAACTGTTTGTGGGGTGCTGTGCCCGAGGGGCTGACTTATGTACGGACTTGCACTATCTGGTTATGCATTCATTTACTTGACTGTTGAGAAAAAGATGTTTTCAAAAGAGGTTTTAAACTGAGTCAGATATTCTCTAAAGGATCTTCACGGTTTTACTGTTTTCTCAAAGATTTGCACTGTCTTATATAGCATGATGGAGTGCTTTTACGTGATTTCTTACCGCTCAGTTAGTATTTACTCTTATTACCACTGAGTTGGAAGTACTCACTTTACTCCCTGCACTTCGCGTGCAGTTGCAGGTATTGTACACCCGGTAGCGGGTTATTTAGCTGATTGAAGGTATGGCTATTGTAGCTGAGTAAGGTGACCGCCAGCGTTCGCAGCGCCGGATGTTGTCTTTGATTTTCCAGAATTTTCCATATATATTATTATTGGCCCTGTAGTTGTGTTCAGGTTTTTCTTTAGATGCTCGTGACTTGTGACACCCTGGTCGGGTAGAAATTTAAAAATTTTAAATACCATTAAGTTGTATCTTCTATTTATTTATGTTTGATAATTGTTAGTGAAAGGATTTGGGTTAGTTGGCTGGCCTTGTCTTCACGAGAGGCGCCATCACGACCAGGTTGGGAATTGGGTCGTGACAAGTTGGTATCAGAGCCTAGGTTACTAGGTCTCACAAGTCATGAGCAGGTTTAGTAGAGTATCGCGGATCGGTATGGAGACGTCTGTATTTATCCTCGAGAGGCTGCAGAACCTTTAGGAAAACTTCACTTTCTTGGAATTCTTATCGTGCGTACTTGATTCAGCTTGAGATATAACTCTTGAAATTCCTTCCACACGTCTGTATGCGCACGCGAGCGCTCAGTTCTGTATGTGCCTTGATGGCTAGTGATTCCCCGATCAAGGGGCGAGATGTAATCTCCGTGAGTTTGATGTTGGGCCAGTCTGGAGGACTTAAGGCCGGATCTTTGCCTATGGCTTAAACGCTGAGGTGCTGATTGTGTGAGCAAGTGTTTTGAACTTATATGTTCAGTATTGTCCTTATTAGCCGGAATGGCGGTTGGATATCCATGTGATGAGTATGTTAGTACTGCGAGATGTATCCATGTGATCTTGGTAGTGACGAAGGAGTCTGCTGAATAATAGATGAGTTGTTAAGTGTTCGATTCCTGTTGTGATTTGATGTGTAGTCCGAGTTATGGGTGCGTGAAGAATATTTTCGTGTCTCCTATCTGGGGAGTGAAGTGCATTACGTGTGGTTGTATGAGTTCAGACTCAGGAAGACTAAATGACTGTGTTATGTGTATGTCGATGGAAGGTGTGCTGAAATACTAAATTGAGGTGAAGCGGGTGGGTTATCTCCTGCGGAGTGTTCTTAAGTGGCATGGTCCCTATGTGTATGCTAGAAAGATCTCATGTGTAATTGAAGAGTACGTGTTGAAATTTG
Organism: Nicotiana attenuata; assembly: GCF_001879085.1. NCBI lineage: Eukaryota > Viridiplantae > Streptophyta > Magnoliopsida > Solanales > Solanaceae > Nicotiana > Nicotiana attenuata. The sequence goes on from NW_017672114.1 coordinate 182,687, forward strand.
ATAAATTCGGGTCGCTCAAGGGAGTGGACTCAAGTGGTATGGGGATGAATGCAAGATTTGTAGAGGATTTCAGTGCTAGATGATCTGTGCTTTCACAAAACTTGTAGATGATTTGAGTTTAATCTCACTATAATATTGTGACATCATTAGAGTAAAAGTATTATGGGTTATCGAGTGTTTCTTGATATATGGCTTTGAGCCAAGTTGGGGAGGTTGCTGTTGATTAGCTGATCGCACGGTTATGTGCTATGTTGGTTCCGTTTCGAGGTATGCTGGCAAATCAGTTCTAGTTGCAGAAATTGAGCCGAGGATGGCATGAGTGAAGCAAAAATTTCGACAAAGGTTATATTATGTTCCATAGAGTATGAGAATTACGGAATGTCTAGAGTCATTGTTGGTGAAGAATGCTCGGTGCATAGAGCAGGAAGTTGCTTGGTTGTATTGGGATGCGGGTCTCATTTTACGGTATCGGAGTGCCAATAAAGCACGAGTGGTTCTGTTCGTTAAATCAGGTAAGTTGTAGATGAATAAGAGTGAATGACTCTCGAGAATGGTTTTAATGTGTTCAAGAATCTACATGTAACACTCGGGTGTTTTAAGGCTGTGTATGTGACTAAAGACAGTATTTTCAATAGAAAATGTCAAGACTTGTGGTATTTTTATGTTGATCATGGGATCCTATGTGTCGGTACCTGGAAAGTAAAGGAAGCGAATTTAGACTCGCAGAAAGTTCTTCAGAGTAAAGTATTCGGGAATGTGGTATTTCTGGGAAACAATTGAGAGAGTATTCAGTGGCCTATGGGTCTTAGACAGTGTGGTCTTATGTCCGAGTCTCGTGTGGTAAGCTTGGATTGAGGCATTGTGATGCTACACGAGGGAGAAATATCAAGTGGATGATGAATCAAAAGGGAAATTAGATAGATGGAATAGCTTGATAGTAGACCGAATCGGTATGGTAAGGATATGATTAATTCTTCGTATGTGTTCGAGGCAATGGACTTTTACAGGTATTGTGCAGCAAGGCTCTTAAGTTCTGACAGCTTGCTTGGCTTGGTTCGGGTAGAAGGATTCAGTCCTGGCAGTTTAGCTTGTGCAATGGAATTGTAAGAGAGTTCTTGATGAGTGTTACCGTGGTTTAGAGACGTATATATAGTCTATGGGCATGCGAAGCATGGAATGTGTAATGATTTCTCTTCTAGATGGTATTGAATGGAGAGTTCTTGACTAATGGAGTACATAGATGTTGGTGGTTAGGAAAAAGGGAGATGGAGTTCTCGTGTTATCCTAGTGGGTTATGGTATACGCGGTATGTGGTGAAGAATTGAGATTTGCGTGTTCGAGGATTCAATTCAATTAAGAATGGAAAGTCAATAAATTCTTAAGCAGTACGGGCAGCTGCAGGTGATTAAAGAATTGATCTTCAGATGATTAAGGAAATGGTATTGCGATTCTAGTGATTTGACGGGGGTATATGTTCAGTAAAAAGGGCAAGGTGATGTAAACCGATGATGCTACATTAGTATTGCGATGTTTCATGCTTGATCGACTGCTGATATCTGAGTGTGGTTGATGGCACAGGGGAATTTTAGAACATCTTTCGTGGAATGATTGGGTACGTGAAGTGTGATATGTGTTCATACGGTGGAATCTGGGATCAGGTTCAGTGATTCGTGTGCTATACGGAGTCGGAGACTGGGAGTTCTCATGTTCCGGCTATGCAGTGGTTGTAAACTGTGTGTATCGATACCGTTAGCAGCCCCAGCGGGTCTTTCTTCGTTGGTATGTTAGATTTTGGATATGATGTTGAGATGTAGACTGGTTGTCTCAGTGTTGGGTTATTCGAGACTACTGTGCCATGGACTATGTCGGAAAATGCCACAGGCCGCGTGGCGAGGTGCATCGGATTATGTTATAGCAGAGTGTGTTGCATTCCAAAGGCCAGCGGACGGCTGGGAAGGATCGCTTTTCTTAATTGGGCCTTCGTGGCGGATGTCAGTGCAGAGGTTCTACCATTGATTTAGTTCCGGTATTGAGGGACTTTTTCGGATGCCTTTCTTTTGGCCGGGCATGTCGCCGGGTGAGATTGTGGATTTCGGTATTTATTTGGTGCCGGGCACCGTATTGTACGGCTCTAGCAGGAGTCATAGTAGTAGAAGGAGCAGCTTCAGGCTTCCTGGTATTGAGTTTGTTGGTAGGCCAATGTGGCTACGTATTTAGCTTGAGTTAGCTTGGTTAGCCCCGAGCTGTATTGCTGAGGGATAGGTTGATTCGATTGTTCTTGAACTGGTTGGTGATTTGGGAAGATCTATGAGTTGTTTCTTTTTCTGTGCGGTGAGGCGTTATGATTTTCAGACTGTGGGCACATATAGTGCGGTGCTATCGAGATTCATAGTGGAAGTTGAAGGGGGGACCTCAGTTGTGTTTGAGTTTTGTAGCTTACAACGCTATATGTAGATACCATTATGCACTCAGTATGCTTACGACCGATACTCGGTATTTTGTTATAATGAACAAATTTGGTTCGATGTGCATCTCCCTATGTGAGATATTTGTGTGGATCGCGTGGCACGCCGCCACGGGTATGTTATCTGGATCGGGTTGCACGCCGCAACAGTGTGATGTTGAGAATAGTTTTCCATATGTTACCTTATATACCTTGCTTCCTGGTTTCTGAGGAAAGTCCGTATTGGGTGTTGCTCGGCGAATAGCGCGTCGGTTGTGTCCTTTCAGGATTGAATGGTGTATATTACTTGCTTCACCGTTGGGGGTAATGAATTGCTTTGGTTTCAGACATCAAATTGTGTGTAGCTGTCGAATTTTGATCACAGTGTATTGAGGTGCTTCATGTGTAGCAGTGTTTGGATATGATCGCGCATCGTAGCGAGGCTACGTGGAGTTATGACCCTTCGAGGTAGATTCAGGCATTCTATTTCTATGATGTGAGACGGGGTCTCAGCCTTGTGTTGTGATGGTACTGATGAGCTTGAGGTACAGCTCTTTCGTTTGAGTCAATTGTCATGATTTGAGTATGTTCAGACCGTTTCTTGTTGGTGCGTGTATTATGCAAGTCGTGGCGTAAGCCTGTATTGAGGTGTCGTAGCACCAGAGTGATGTGTTGGATTCGAGGTGATCGTTGGAGTCATTAATGAATACGAACAGATTTGATTTCAGCTTGTTAGAAGGATAATATCGAGGTTTGGCCCGGAAATCTGTTGTGGTATTAGTCAAAAGGGAAATGGTTTCATGAATGGTTGATATGAGAAATGATTACGGTTTATAGTGTGTTTCACTTATCGTTGGCAGTATAGGAAACTCTGGGAATAAGGTTTTAGCTAATGAGAGGTTTTCTGCCGGCATTTGGTTGTTATGGGCAACTACTGTGAATAGAAGTTATCGTTTCGAGTGTTTGAGTTATGTAGTACATCATATGATTTCACCGAGGTTGCAGGTATGGGTTATTACAGTTGGTTCGGGCCTATTCTGAGTATAGATGTGAGGTCCTGATCTTGTGTATGATTTCGGAAAGTGCAATGTGATTCTACGATTTATGGTCTAGATGGACTGTGAAATTTCAGCTATGTTGTATTGTCGGACCTATGTAAGATAGGGTGACGTGGGATCATCCCGGGTATATGCTTAGTAAAGTTATTCAGCTGTTGGTTAGCTTTTAGAACAACTCTGGATACGCTCGAGGACGAGCGTTTGCTTAAGTTGGGGAGGATGTAACGACCCGACCCGTCGTATCGAGGTATTACCGCCCTGTTTTCCTCATTTATTGCTTCTTCATGTTTCATTATCAGCAACGAGTGAGTTAGAGTTGAATTGAATTGGTTTGGATAGGAAATGAGACACTTAG
>NW_017672114.1:191039-195401 GCF_001879085.1 Nicotiana attenuata
CTAGGAGGCAGAGACACAATAGGAGCAAGGCGGGGAATTCTTCAACAAGTTTTTCCTTCCTCTTCCTATTTTTCATTGTTGGTTATGATTTTTAGTATTGTAGTTTTACATACTATTATGAATAGCTAATTCGTTTTCTAGGGTTTTGATGGAACCTTTTGGGGATGAATTGGTTGTTATATTAATATAGTTTTGAGTTAGTTGTTAATCTCTATTTGTTCAACTACGTTTTGATTTTGGTTAATTGAATGGATCCTCAATTAGCCGTTCCTATTTATTATGTATCTGCTTGAGAGAGAGTGCATATTTAGGTAGTTGTTTGAACAACATCACTCTCGGAGTATAGGCGAGAGTCATAACCGAGGGTTTAGAGGTTGGATTAGAGATAACGATACCTCGGGTGCGATCTAAGTGAATTGTAATGTGAATCTAGCTAGCGTAGCTTGAGAGAGTGCGTCTAATAAATTATCATAATTGCTTGAGAGAGATTTATGATAGCTGGAGAGTTCATGATTGATAGAGGCAACTAAGTCAAAGCTATAAGAAACATACAACTAATGAAATCAACAATTGGGAAAATCAGAACTCTAGACCTCCTTAATTTAGTCTCCAAACCTTTGTCTCGTTAGTTGATAATTTTACCGTTTTATAGTATTTGTTGGTTAATTAGTTAGATATAAAAATCTTAATATTATAATTTAGAAATTGTTCAAACTTGTCTTCTTTGCGATATTGAACAATTATAGCGAACCTTAGTTCTCTGTGGGATTCGACTCCGGACTTTTAGACCGGATTATATTTGCAGCGACCGCTTATCCTTTTCAGGACTAGAGTTGGGCGTAATCAATGTCCTTGCAGAATATATGAACTTCAAATCCTAAATCCACTTCTACATTGCATGCGTACGATAATATGTAAAAAAGTTCTTTGGATATATATATATATATATATATATATATATATATATAAGAGGAAACAATTACTTTGAATACCAATATTATTACCTTATATATATATATATATATATATATATATAAGAGGAAACAATTACTTTGAATACCAATATTATTACCTTAACACAATACTTGGATTCCTATGATTGCATAACATCTTAGTTTGGAAAGATGATCTGTTTGTTATTATGCTATAAGAATAAATACTATCTAAACTTAACCAAATAGATCATTTTTGTAGGTTAAGACGATATCCAATCAATAAGACATAGCTTTTCCATTGTCTGATGCTATAACAATTTACATATTTTAACTTTTCATATTTGTTAGGATTTGCATATTTGGTTATTTTTAAAAATTAAAAATAAAATTCACTTTTCGACATAATTTTTACTCGATTACTTATTAAGGAGATGTAATTAAGGTTTATTCACTTGATGCATGACTGAATATCTATAACTTTAGACAACCGCCTATAGATAAATATGTATTTCAATTTAACAAAATATTAAGAGTAAGTATTAGCTCGTAGGTCGAATTTCGTTGTCAAAAACCATATAAGATAGGATGAAGGTAAAGATTGCATAATCAAAGTTTTCTTAACTTTCGGAAAGAATTATGTAATAATATTAAAAGTATTGACTATTTTGTAGCTGAGTAATTATAAAGCATATTTGGTAGCTATTATATACGCTTTCGGTAACTTTTTATGACTCGTATGGCTCACTTTCTTTACCTATCTTCTCAAAAGAAAATTCCATCTACGTTATAATTTTTTACAACAACATTCTTATTCCCCCCCAAGTAAATCCGTAATAAGGTAAATGTATGTTTTATGCTAGTGCCAAGAATTCTTTAGGAATTAACAGTATGAATTTACATCACTATATTTATAAACATGTCATGTTGTAAAATAATTCAAAGAAGGAGTTGCTTAAAAAGGTAATATCAAAATTGATTTAATACACATTTTGTTTGAACTCGTGTGAGATTGATTTTTGTAGGGTACGATGATAATATAAAATATTGACCGAAATTACAAAGTGGAATAAGGCTGATCCTAAATCCTTAATATTGCTAAACAAACATGAATCAAAGTAAAGAGGTTATGCGATAAAGATTCGTTGTAATAAAAAGGGATAATTTTAAGTTTTTGCGTTAATTTGAAATGGAAACGATTCCAAATTCATGGCCAATTGACCAATATTCAGCTAGGCAGAAGTTTAGTTGAATCAAAATTCGGTATATTTGGTGAAGTTGATATTACAATTCTATCCAATATGCATTATCCTTTCGAAAACTTTTAAAGGTTTTTAGGGGCATAAAAGCCAGTTAATATTTTGAGGATATTTTTATCGTTTCGCGTTTTACATTCGTGCTAGTCCCTATGTCACGTGCCTCGCACGTGTAAATAGAGCGACAAATATCTATTAAATAGGTTTTAATTTTGTTTGATTGTTTTCCAAAATAAGTAAAACTTGTGAGTTAGGAAAAATTCTATTTTCACTGTAATGTAATATATGATGATATTGAATCCTTCTTTGATTATGTTATCATTTCAGTTATTATTTGCTCACTCTCTGTTCTATTTGAAAATTATAAATGAAATAAATCAAAACCTAATATAAAATAAAAAATACGCCCGAAAAGACTGAACTTCCGGCCAACCCCTATCACCTCTCCCCCCGAAATTCCGAACCACAATGCGAGAATATTACATGCCCAAATAAAGGAATAATGAAAAGAGAAATCGTAGAACTTGTCAAACTCTGGTGAATTTGTTACCTACACAGAGTTGCATGTTTTTGGCACTATTTTAGAGGGAATTATAATGTGTATTAAACAACAAAGAACATTCATGGCATGACTAACTTTCTACACATCAAATAGTTGGGCATAAATTAAGTAATACTAAAAATAATTAAGTTCAATATTCATTATAATATTGTGTATGAGAATATAATTAAGCTAATCAAATAGTACGTACATTAAATTTTAGAGGAAAAATTAAGCTAAAACAAAAATTGCAGGAGCATCATAGTATGTGTGTGTGTGTCTGTTTTAAACTAATAGAAGAGAGGAAAACAACAAATCTTAGAGGGCAATTCGTTCATCTTTAGAAATAAAAGCTTCTCTTCTTTCAATTTATGTCTAACAATCTTGTGGCCGAAGATCTTCATCTTATTCCAATTTTGAAAATAAGAAAAGAAGAAGATGTAAATATGCGAAAAATAAAATTAAAATAGTAAAAATTATAAAAAAAAAAAATTATTGGCCAAGAGTCAAGTTTTATATATAGTTTAACCAGACAGATCATCTTCGTGAGAGAAGAAAGGTTAGGCATTGAAAACTGAGAAAGAAAAGAAAGCAGCTAAAAACAAACAAAAAAGTGAATGAAAATCACATGGAGAAGGTTCTTATAGTACCATTCTTCATATGTATTTTCTTTCAATGAGAAACCAACCCAATCAAACACAACTTTCGTTTAGAAAGAGAAAGCTTCTAGCTCTTAAAGAGTTAAGAAGAAGTAGTGCCTCGCGCCGTTGTCGTCGCTCGGTTTCGGCTTCAGTCACTTGATATGATTGATTGATAATGTTTTGGACCAAATTTATTTTCCGATTTCTGTGTTTTTTTTTCCTGATACTTTCGCGCGGATTTTATTTCGCGAATAATTCCTAACGCCTAATGGTCGTTTTTGAATATAAAATTCGCGACCAAACAGAAACGTTTTCAACCGAAACAGTACCTCATGCGAACAGGTACTTTCGCACCTATTCAACCACATAGTTTGGCTGTAAATTCAAAGGATTGGTCTCACTTTCTAACCACCACAATTTGCATATCCTCCCCTGTCTTCTGCATTTCTACATTGTTTTCCAAAAGCAAAAACGTAAGCATCAGTGTAATTTATTGTTGTTTGTTGAGTTCGACGAAGTTCTATAAATTTCTTTGCCGGTATTACAGAATATTTGTTCCGTTCTATCCTGGAAGAAATTAATCCAACAACCTTGGGCAACAATGAGGGTATTAAATTCCTTAAGGAAATACATTTTTCTGTTGGGCTCAGAATGTTATTCATCTGATTCTATTTCTCTTTTGTTTCTAGTTTCAATTTATTTTGCAGAAATTATATTTTCGAATACTGATACTAACAGAAACACATATCTGTACTAAGTTAGAAACATTGTCACAAAGGAGTAATGAACATTATTATGGTGCTCCGCACCCACTAACTAAAAATGATCAATCTGTCTCTCTATGGACAATCAGAATCACAAAGCTTTGAATTGACCAGATGAACATATTTATGTATGTAACGACCATACATGTCGTTTTGAGTATCTGCACTTCGCTCAGTATTTTGAGGGCTCGAGTATCTTTGCATGATGTATTATGACTTGCGTAAATC
>NW_017672114.1:196218-210811 GCF_001879085.1 Nicotiana attenuata
TGTATTCAATTTCTGCTTGTCATTGTTAGTGATTTTGAGTGTTGCTTATTGCTTCACTGCTGCTGATCTCCTTCTCTTTTGCTTGTACTCGAAACCCAGGTACACTTCGAGACTGATTTGATGTAGCATCTCTTGTTGAAAACATGAAATGAAGTTGAAGCCAAAATTCTGATATTGCTCTGTTATTTTAACGATTCTGTATGTTTTAGATAATTTTGTGACTTGATTAGTAGTCTATTGTACTCCTGTATGCATAACTGAACTGAAAACTGGACTGTATGATTTGGACTGTCCCAGACTGTCAAATTTGTAATTATCCAGTTCTAGTCTCAGTATAGTTTAGTTCTGGTTTCATTTTAGCATCGTGTTTAAAAATAGATAATCATCATAATATAGTTTCATTTCAGTGACTAGTTTAATTTTCAATGTTAGTAAGTAGTTTGAATTTGGGAAACTGATTAATAGATCCTTCTTTGTGGTTAACACTTGTGCACTCGAATTGTTGTAGGTGAGTAGCACAGGTCAGTTGTATTAAACACGATCTTCACTTCTATTAATAATTGGTAGTGTAATCCTGAAGTTATAATATCTGTGGTTAGTAATAATAAATGTGAGTTCATAGGAATCAAAAGCGATTAAGGTAAACGCTTCAGTCATCTCGAAACTAATTCGTAAGCCTTGTCAATTGACTATTGTTTAAGCTGTTTTGGATAAATGCCACAACCAAGGTGTAGTTAGCTATGTTGAATTCCTTGTTTTAGAATTAATTAATGTATCAATGATAAGCACTGCGTGTGGGTTTGATATTGGCTTGGGGCGTCACAGCCACCTGGGCCTCTATTCTGTTCGCACCGGATGAACTCGATATGGGTTTAAAGCACCACAACCGCTTGGGCCTATCTTCTGCTTGTGCCTGGCCCAGATAACCCCTTTTAAAGGGCTGGCATCGAGGCCTGTCAACTGCAATTGTTCAAAGGCAAACTCGCTTAGTCCATTAATTTGGGCCTGGCTTGAAGGTTTCAATTCATAGTTTAGTATAACATAAGTTTGGGCTTTCAAGTTAGGTAGCGGGTTCAAATTAAGAGGTTATCCCTTTTGTTTGAATCCGGACTTGAACTCGAGGCCCGAAAATTTATAATATCAATTGACTAGGACTCTTTCTTCATTTTTAGAGACAAAAATATAGAAAATTATAGATTGCTTTAGGATTGACCTTTAAATAATAAAATGAGACGAGCCTCGCCAAACAAAACACATAAATTGCGGGGCCCTCGATAAATGTTTGTACAAAATACTTAGACTTCGGCATGGGCCGTTTAGCGAATTTCACGGCTTTCCCCAAAGATAATAACGCGTTAGTCACTTTAGGCGTGTTTTTAATAATCTTACCTTCTTAAGTATGGGTGCACATTTATGTGACCCAGATCCAAATCTCAACGAAGTCGAAATATGGCAAGAATTGCGGGTGCATTTATGTGACGCGATTCGAGACATGTTTTCACGACGTTGCAATTCTCTTAAAATAAACACTAATAATAAAAGCGGTTCAAAGCTAAAGACATAAACATGCACTAAAATCAGATAAATAAGCCAAATATGACAGTTGAGCGACCGTGCTAGAACCACGGAACCCGGGAATGCCTAACACCTTCTCCCGGGTTAACAGAATTCCTTACTCGAATTTCGGGATCGCGGACTGTTAACAGAGTCAATAATTTCCTCGATTCGGGATTCAACCGGTGACTTGGGACACCATAAATCTCCCAAGTGGCAACTCTGATTTTTAATAAATAAATCCTTTTCGATTGTCCTTTAATTGGAAAAACTCCTTTATGCCCTTGCGGGTGTAGGCGAAAAAGGAGGTGTGACACCTGATATTCCGTTTTATCTGCTACCCCATAAGCATGTTTCCCCCTCCCAGCTTTAATTGTTTATTTCCCGCTATTATTTCGTTGTATTTGTATATATATATATATATATATATATATATATATATATATCTGCACAGGTTTTGTCTGGAGTCTGGTCCTAGCTTCGTCACTACTTCGCCGGGGTTAGGCTAGGCACTTACCAGCACATGGGGTCAGTTGTGCTGATGCTACACTCTGTGCATCTTTTTGCACAGATCACAGCGCCGGAGCAGCAACTTTTGGACTGCAGTAGAGGATTCGGGAGCTAACTTCAGTCCAGAGACCCCGAGGTAGCCTCGCGGACGTCCGCAGGCCCGGAGTCTCTCTATCTCTATTTAGTTTGTTATCATTTGTACCGAAGCAGACAGTTTCATGTTTCATTCAAACCTTGTATTTAGTATTTTCTAGACGTTCGTGAGTATTGTGACACCAGTCTTGGGTAGAGGATTTTGTTAAACTTTCGCATTTCTTTCAGTTAAATATATTTGAGACTTCCGCTTTATTATTAAATGCTTCATTGTTTCTAATATTGTCGATGTTCGCTAAAAGAGGTAATTGATAATTGGCTTGCCTAGCTCCTATTAGTAGGCGCCATCACGACCCCCGAGGGTGGAAAATCCGGGTCGTGACAAGTTGGTATTAGAGCTCTCGGTTACATAGTTCTCACAACTCACGGACAAAACTTAGTAGAGTCTGAGGGATCGGTACGGAGACGTCTGTATTTATACCCAGAGGCTACAGAGTTAGGAAAATTTCACTTTTGTTCTTTCTTGTCGTGCGATTCTGTTTCTCAAATACCCATTGTCTTTCTACTCTATTCTTTCGCAGATGGCGAGAACACATGTTTCCTCTTCTACCACACAGCAGCCCGAGCCCCCAGCAGCAGCTCCTACTAGGGGCAGAGGGCGAGGCCGAGGCCGAGGCAGGGGTAGAGCTCAGCCCCGAGCAGCAGCCCCAGAGGTGGAGCCTCATGTTGATTATGACGAGGAGGTTCCTGCCCCAGCAGCTCCGGTGGGCCCAACTCAGGTCCCAGAGGGGTTGATAGCCACCCCAGTTCTTCAGGACGCTTTGGTCAGGCTGGTAGGCTTTATGGAGATTGTCTCTTGAGCGGGTTTGCTTCCAGTAGCACCAGCCACTTCTCAGGCCGGAGGAGGAGTTCAGACTCCTGCTACACGTACTCCGAAGCAGGTAGCTCCCCATGCTCAGGTTCCAGTGGTTCAGCCAGTTGTGGCAGTTCAGCCGGGTATTGTGACTCAGACCGGCGATGGAGCGGCTATGTCCGCAGATGCTTTGTGGAGACTGGATAGGTTCACCAAGCTCTTCACCACCACATTCAGCGGTGCTTCTTCAGAGGACCCCCGGGATTTCTTGTATAGATGCCATGAGGTTCTTCGGACTATGGGTATTGTGGAGACCAATGGGGTCGACTTCGCCACCTTTCGTCTAGCAGGATCCGCCAAGACTTGGTGGAGGGACTATTGATTAGCCAGACCAGCAGGGTCGCCATCCTTGACTTGGGACCAGTTTGCAGAGTTGTTTTTGAAGAAGTTTCTCCCAGTTACTCAGCGAGATGCTCTTCGCAGGTAGTTTGAGCGCCTTCAGCAGGGCTCCATGTCAGTCACTCAGTATGAGACCCGGTTCATTGATCTAGCTCGCCATGCTATTGTTATAATCCCCACTGAGAGAGAGAGAGAGTGCGGAGATTTATTGATGGGTTGATTCAGCCGATTCGTCTCCAGATGGCTATGGGCGCCGGGAGTGAGATCTCGTTTCAGGAGGCGGCCAATGCGGCCCGCCGAGTTGAGATGGCTCTATCACAGGGAGGTGGTCATGGGTCGGATAAGAGACCCCGTCACTCAGGCAGATTCAGTGGTACCTCGTCTGGAGGTAGAGATTCTTATGGTAGAGGCCATCCTCCTAGGCCCTTTCAGTCAGCTCTACAGGTCTCTCATGGTACTTCAGGCGGTAGTGGTTCTCAGCCGCATTATTCTGATCAGCAGCCTATCAGTGCACCACCGCTTCAGAGCTTCCGAGGTGGTCATTCAGGTCGACAGGGTCAGTCTCAGTCTTCTCAGTTCCAGCATTCAGGCGGGTGCTTTGGGTGTGGTGAGTATGGTCACATCAGGAGGGCTTCCCGAGGTTGAGGGGTGCTCAGTCACAGCAGCAGGGTCCTCGTCCTATGATACAGGCAGCAGGTGATCCACAGGCCGCCCAACCAGCTAGAGGCGGGGGTAGAGGCCATAGAGGTGGAGCTCGGACCCCCAGAGGTAGAGGCCATCCAGCAGCCGATCGTCCCAGAGATATGGTTCAGGGAGGTGGGGCCCAGCCCCGGTGTTATGCTCTTCTAGCCAGGCCAGAGGCTGAGTCTTCGGATGCAGTTATTACAGGTACTATTCTGGTTTGTGATAGAGGTGTTTTGGTGCTATTTGACCCTGGGTCTACGTATTCGTATGTGTCGTCCTATTTTGCACCGTACTTGGTCATGCCTAGTGATGCTTTGAGTATTCCTGTCTATGTGTCTACAACGGTGGGTGATTCGACAGTGGTCGACCGAGTGCATCGTTCCTGCATAGTAGTGTTTGAGGGTCTTGAGACCCGTGTTGATTTGTTGCTCTTAGACATGGTGGATTTCGACGTTATATTAGGGATGGATTGGTTGTCCCCGTATCATGCTATTTTGGATTGCCATGCCAAGATCGTGACCTGTCTTTACCAGATTTGCCCCGTTTTGGAATGGAGAGGGACCCCCAGGGCATACGCACCCGAGTGTTATTTCAATATGTGAAGGCTCGACGCATGGTCGAGAAGGGGTGTTTAGCTTATCTGGCGTTATGTTCGTGAGTCAGCGCAGAGGTCCCTTCTATTGATTCTGTTCCTATCGTTCGGGAGTTCCCCGTGGTGTTCCTTCAACCTGCCAGTATGCCGCCCGACAGGGATATTTGATTTCTGTATTGATCTAGTTCCGGGCACGCATCTTTTGCATAGATTCCACAGTGCCGGAGCAGCAACTTTTGGACAGCAGTAGAGGATTCGGGAGCTGACTTCAGTCCAGAGACCCCGAGGTAGCCTCGCTGACGTCCGCAGGCCCGGAGTCTCTGTATCTCTATTTTAGTTTGTTATCTTTGTACCGAAACAAACAGTTTTATGTTTCATTCGAACCTTGTATTAAGTATTCTCTAGACGTCCGTGAGTATTGTGACACCAGTCTTGGGTAGAGGATTTTGTTAAACTTCCGCATTTCTTTCAGTTAAATATATTTGAGACTTCCGCTTTATTATTAAATGCTTCATTATTTCTAATATTGTCGATGTTCGCTAAAAGAGGTAATTGATAATTGGCTTGCCTAGCTCCTATTAGTAGGCGCCATCACGACTCCCGAGGGTGGGAAATCCGGGTCGTGACACAGGGGCAGTGCATTTTCTTCTTCGCGATCGCTAGGGTATTTCCACGAACGCGATTCATTGATTCGCCCAGTGTTCAGAAAGTACTCTATTTCGAGGGTTTCAGCCATTTTTACATTTAGGGAGCTATAGAGCTCGGATTGAGGCGATTCTTGAAGCAATTTTCACCACATGAGTTGGGGTAAGTGTTCTACACTTGGTTTTGATCTTATTTGATGAATCTATCTTCATTTTTGGCAATTGGTTGATGAATTTTAAAGAGGAAATTGGGGGTTTTGGCCTAAAGTTTCATAATATGAATTTTTCAGTTTTGAACATCGATTTGGAGTCGGAATTGAGTGAAACTATTATGGTTGGACTCGTAATTGAATGGGTTGTCGGATTTTGTGAGTTTTGTCGAGTTCCGAGGTGTGGGCCCGGTGTGATTTTTTGCCAGATTTGGGATTTCATTTAGGATTCGATCTTTATCATTTGGAATTGTTTCCTTGGGATTTATTTGATGTATCTCGGTTTCTTTTGGCTAGTTCTTTGCCATTCGGAGGTCACTACGCGCGTGATGGCATTTTTGGAGCATCGCTTGGATTGCTCGGCATTGCAATTGGCGTGTTCGAGGTAAGTGTTTTGCTAACTTTGTTGAGGGAATTTTTCCTCCTATTTGTCATTGTTTGCTACATGCGGGGGTGATACATATATGAGGTGACGAGCGTATATGTATGTGCCGGGGTTAATAATGATCTGGGGTAGATTGTACTATAATTGTGTCTTGTAGAATTACGTAACTTCCTTGCTTCACGCCTCACTTGATTTACAATTATTAAGAACGTACTATAAAATGTTAGAAATCAAGACTTAGACTAATATAACTTGATCAAATTTGATAGAATTCTGAGAATACATTGATGTGTCTAGTTTGGTCATCTCTATGCGTAATTACTACTACATTGCTACAGTCAATATTTTGAGGTGCTGGATTCTATACTTGTGTTGCTGATAAATTGTGATATTTGTGGAAGTACTTGAATTATACGGCCCTTGAGGGATAATTGAATCATTGTTGGCTTAGAAATTCCGTGATTGAGAATTTGTTGGAATAATCGTTTGAACACTCTCCTCGATGTTATTTATACTTCCTGGCTTGTCATTTTATTGATATCATATGCTTGGTAAGGAAGAGTGTAAAGCACGAAGGGTGATGCTGTGCCATTTCATATGCATTATTATGTGAGAAAGAGTGTAAAGCACGAAGGGTGATGTCGTGCCATTTCATATACATTATCATGTGAGGAAGAGTGTAAAGCACAAAGGGTGATGCCGTGCCATTTCATATACATCATCATGAGAGGAAAAAGTGTAAAGAACAAAGGGTGATGCCGTGCCATTTCATTTATATTGTTATGCTTCTAATTTGTGAGGTCATGGCACGAAGGGTGTTTTCGTGCAGGTGAGGATGAGGGACATGCATTATGATGTGATATCTGTTTTTCGTGTGTACATTTTCGCCTTTACCTTGAGCTGTTATTGTCGCAATTAAATATTCTGAGTGATATGTTGTTATTGTCCCGTACTTGACCTCTATCTCAATTGTTGTTGTGTTGTCCATGTCTTACTTGCTTAACTTGCATATGCCATGCCTATTTCCTGCTTTTGAAATTATTCTCATGTCATACCTATTCTGTCGCACTCTAGTTTAAGCATTCCATCATGCTAGATATTCATGCCCTTACTTGTTAAGTTGTAAAGATCATGTGTTTCCTTCTTATTTGTCATATTTGTACTTAGGCCTCCAATATACTAGTTAATTGACGTTGATGCCCCTTGCTTTCCGATTGTTGTTATTACTCACGTGCTTTCCGTTTAGTCCTTTACTGTTTCCCACAGGTATATCCTTGTCCATTGTTGTTACTTGCGTATTTCCTACTTTGTAATTCCTGTTGTTGTGTTTATATCATATGGTTGGTTCTGTTATACGTACATTTGGAAGGATGAGTTGAGCGCACGAAGGGTGTTGCCGTGCTAATTGAATTGTTACATAAATTTATTTATACATGGTGAGGTTCATATAGAAGCACGAAGGGTGTTACCGTGCCATGTTACTTGATATCTTGAATACACTTCTTGTACTAGGAAAGATTGTAAAACTTCTACTGTAATTCCTGCTAGTAATTGTTGACTGTCTCACAGAGTTGTACACGGTACTTTTGTTTATTATGTTTTGAACTGCCTATACTGTTAGTCTAATGTACTAGGAAAGATTGTAAAACTTCCACTGTAATTCCTGCTAGTAATTGTTGACTGTCTCACAGAGTTGTACACGGTACTTTTGTTTATTATGTTTTGAACTGCCTATACTGTTAGTCTAATGTAAAGGTTATAACAAATAGCATCTTTCAACTAAAAGCTTCGTCACTACTTCGACGATGCTAGACAAAATACTTACCAGTACATGGGGTCGGTTGTACTGATACTCCACTTCTGCACATTGCGTGCAGATTTTTAGAGCGGAGCTGCTGGTGACGTCGGGTGCTAATTTGGAAGATGTTCGTGCGTTTGGATATAGCTGCCACTTGTCCCTGGTTGCTTAGGTTATTGCTAATGTATTTATGTAACCTTGAAACAGAGCATGAAATTATTTGTATCAGTTTTGAAATTTCGAATCTTAGAAGCTCGTGATTCGTACTACCAGGTCTTGGGTAAACTGGTAATGTTCAGCTATCTATTCTGTATTCTCTTTTAATCACAATTGAGTTGTATTTTTTCTGTTAGTTGGCTTACCTAGCGGGTTGAGTTAGGTGCCATCATGACTTGTGATTTTTGGGTCGTGACAAAGTAGAAGTTGCTCTTCATAGTCAACTATGGTGTTAGAAATTTCCCAACTTTTTTCCTGAATTATGCATGCAGGCTGCAATGACCCGATCGGTTGTTTTGAGCATTTTCACTTTTCTCGGCAGTTTGAGGGCATGAGTATTTCCGCATGATGTATTATGACTTGTGTGAATCGTCGATTTTGGTTTTCAAGTTGTTCGGAATCGATTTGGAAGAATGAACTTCATGATTGAAGCTCTAAGTTGGAAGAGTTGACCAAGTTTGACTTTTGTGTATTTGACCCTAAATCGGAGTTTTGATGGTTTCGTTAGGTCTGAATGGTGATTTTGAACTTGGGCGTAGGCCCGGATTTGCATTTGGATGTTTATTGAAGGTTCTAGTGTTAATTGGCGAAAGTTGGCAATTGGAGTTTTAGAATATTCATAAGTTTGACCGGAAGTTAACTTTAGTGATATCGGGTTTGGATTTTGGTTCCGGGAGTTGGAATAGCTTCGTTATGTCATTTGAAACTTGTGTGCAAAATTTGAGGTCATTCCGAGTTGATTTGATATGGTTCGACATGAGTTTTGTAAGTTGAAAGTTCAAAAGTTTATTAAGTTTGATTTGAGGTATGATTCGTAGTTATTATGTTGTTTGATGTGATTTGAAGCTTCGAATAAGTTCGTATCGTGTTTTAAGACTTGTTGGTATGATTGAATGGGGTCCCGAGGGGCTCGGGTGTGTTTTGGATCATTGGTTGAGAAACTAGTTAAGGATTTGGAGTTTGATCATGGTCAATATCGGGTCAAGATGACCTATTTTTGGTGTTTTGAGTGCGTGAACAGGTTCGCAGCGTGTTTTACAATTGAACACATATATGGCTTGTGTCCTGGAGGTTCCGAATGTGTTTTGGGTGCTAAAACGAAAATTCCTTCTTTGCTGATTTTCTGGTGTAAAATAATTACGAAAAACCATTTTTATCCCTTGAATTCTTTACTTCATTTAAAACATCAAAACATCATATCTTCCTCATTTTAAGGCCAAATTGGGATGATTCAAAAGCCTAACTTGAGTGAAATTTCACAAGGAATCCATTGGAGGCATTAAAAACGAGTTTTAGGAATTTTTAGCACATGAAACGAGGCAGATCAACTGGACATAAAATATTTAATATCGAGAGTTTGTTCATTTGGTTATTTTTTGAGTTGGGGAGCTCGAATTTGGGCAATGTTTGAGGCGATTTTAACCATATGAATTGGGGTAAGTGTTCTCTACTCGGTTTTGGTTATATTTCGTAAATCTATTTTTATTTTTGGTAATTGGATTGTAAATTTTAAAGAGAAAATTGGGGGTTTTCGTCCAAAGTTTCATTGAGTGAATTTTTGAGTTTTGAACATCGATTCAGAGTCGGATTTGGGTGAAGCTAGTATGGTTGGACTCGTAATTGAATGAGTTATCGGATTTTATAAGTTTCATCGGGTTCCGAGGCGTGGGCCTAAGTTTGACTTTTTGGTCGATTTTGAGATTTTGATTAAAGATTCGACCTTTATTGATTGAGTTTGTTCCCTTTGGCATTATTTGATGTATTTGAGTTGCTTTTTGCTAGTTTCGAGCCGTTCAGAGGTCAGTACGCGTGGGATGGCATTTTGGAGCATCATTTGGCTTGCACGGTATTGAATTTGGCTTGTTCGAGGTAAGTGTCACTCCCCGAACCTGGGCCTGGACGTAACACGGCACTAGGTGCCTGACTACATGCGACCGAGCGAACCAACTGGCTGGCTGAATCAACATGTGATATCATAACATACTGAATACAGAAGATAAACTAACACATGCTAATATACTGAAAGTCTGGATGATATAAATCAAAGTGCGGAAATACTAATACAATTTTGGAACATATTTGTAGCCAACATGGCTTAACATGAAAAGACTTAGACTCTGTCTAACTGTTACTCTAGTCAATGAAGCCTCTATTGAAGTACTGAAAACACTGTATATCTGTAAACACTGAAAGACTGTAAAGTAATGATAATGCCCCGAAAGAACCGGGGATCACACAAATAGCTGGTACGAGAATCCTAGCGCTCTGCATCGTCAACCTGTAAATCATTACCTGCATCGTGAGATGCAGGCCCCAGGCAAAAAGGGACGTCAGTACATTTGAATTGTACTGGTATGTAAAGCAACTTAAAGAAAGAATTATAAATGCTGAAACTGAAACGAAGCTGATAACTGAAATGATAACTATTGAAACTGAAACTGAAGTGAGAACTGGTAACTGAACTGATAACTGAAAAGATAACTGATAACTGATAACTGAACTGATAACTAAAAAGATAACTGATAACTGATAACTGAACCAAATAAAGGAAGTAAGGATATGAATATTCCCTCTTCTGAATGATGAACAACCTATTTATCTGAATAAGCTACAGCCTCGGGCCCAATATATATGTGCACAAGCTACGGTCTTACTCCCAAGTATACGTATACGTAACTACGGCCTCAGGCCCAAAAGTGCATAAAGCATAAACTACGGCCTCAGGCCCAAGTATGCATAAAGCATATAAACTACGGCCTCAGGCCCAAACACAGGTGTTCAACATTCAGGAATTTAAAATCAAAAACTGAGAATCATACTGCAATACATGATAGTGAAATACTGAATCACATTGAGTTACATGATACTGGAATACTGGATCATACCAGGTTACATAATACTGACATACTGAATGGGACTAGACTGAGATATGTATTCTTGAACTGATTATGAATACTGAAATTTCAACTGTATATGGCATACTGAGTAATCTATACTAAGACTCGGGGGTATCAAACCCAAGTCTATATTGAATACGCACTGAGCTCACAATGTTCAGAATGAAAGTCATGACCAAGTTATGAAGCTAGAGAATAGAAGTTCTACAACTATTCAAGAAACTAGGCTTAACTATATTTCTGAGGCAATTGGTAACGTCGTAAAAGAAACGTAGTGTAGGGAGAATCATTAAAATTCCCAAACATAGAGAGTTAGCCTCACATACCTTAACTTCCTTCTCTTGAGCATAATACAACATTCGCCAACCCTTTCAACTTTAATCTATATCAATACAATTCAAAGGGATTCCAAATTAGAAACAATATCCATGTTTTAGTCACTTAGGCCTTTTATCAAACACTTGGTGAGTATAAAGCTTCATAATCCCTATTAATGGTGTTTCTACACCCAATAACCGATTCTCTTGATCTTGGATAAATTCTAAAGTCTCAAATGGTTATAATCAATATTATTCTTCATCACCCATAAGGTAAACAACACCCTTAATTAATAAAGTTCCATTAAATAAACATCTTTCAATCTCTATAATAGTTGTGTATTTATATTAGGAACTTATGGCTTCTAATCACCACACCAAGAGTCCCAATACTTAATTCACAGTCATATACCCATAATAAATTCATACATGTAAGTCTAAGGGTGTAGGATTACCTTTTGGAAGAAATCTTGCAAAATCCTCCTTTGAGTTCTTGAAGGAATTTCTTGAAAATCTATGTGTTTTATGATTAGATTTCATCAATACTAGTGTTAAGAATGATGGAATTTCACACCAAGTTAATGGAGAATTCTTACCTTGAAGATGGGAGGTTGGAGGTCTTGAGAGGGTGGGAGAAGACCCCAAAATTCTTCCAAAAGAAATAGGGAAAAATTAACTCTAAAATTGGCTTAAAAGAGCTGGAACCGGGGCGCGTCTACTCTAGCGAAGTGTCCTCACTTCGCTGTTCATTGCATTCAAGGGAAGACAAAAATCCGCGTCTACTTTGGCGAAGCGAGCTCGCTTCGCTGTCCGCCAAAATAACTGGGTGGTATGTCTTTAGTAATTGGTCATAACTTCTTGTAGGAATGTCCAAATAACGAACGGTTTGAAGCGTTAGAAACTAAACTCAAAGATCTTTCATTTGATAGGTTGTGAATCACATAATACCTTATATAAATGTAGATATGTTCATCCAAAGAATAGTCTTGTGCGTGCTCATTTAGAATTTTAGTCTATCATGTAATTTTCCAACTTGGCTTAGACTTAGGTCTTTCCTTGGACCCCAAATCACTTATGATATGCCTCGTACGCTTATTATCATAACCAATTGATAACCATCACATTAGTCGTGTTTTGTGATTGATGTTGAGGTGACGTGCATATTATGATTTAGTTGATTCCATGGAACTGTGTAGCTATCTTCTCTGGATATTTTCATTGTACTCTATGTGTTAGAATACATGAGCTGTAATTCATGCTAGAAATCATGCTTAGGCATATGTTGGTATTATTGGAACCCGCTGAGGGCCTTTCTGTTGTTGAATTATATGTTTAAATTGAACTTTCATACTTAGTCATATTTATTCATTTCATATCATATCTCAGTCTCTATTGCTATTTATTGACATATCATATCATCATTTTTGGCTAGTTTCATGACATTGTGAGCCCGAGAGATTGGAAAGTTTGATGACTGAGTGAGGCCAAGGGCCTGATTGTGAATAATATTTATGGGATCGGGCTGCACGCCGCAACATGCTTTATTGATTTATGTCTGGATCTGGTTTATTATACGCTTGGGCTGAAGGAGCGCCTCCGGAGTTTGTGCACACCCCCAGTGAGCGCAGTTGATTTATATTGAGGGATGAATCTTCCCTGGGCACGGATCTTACCCGAATCATTAATATTTGGGGATGGATCTTCCCCTAGGCTGGTTGGCCTTATACAGTACTTAGTGACTGACTGTCAGTTGATATATATATATATATATACAGTACTGAGTGACTGAGCATGTATAGTGATTGCGCATGATGAGTGGAAAGTATGAGACAGTGAGATTGGGTGCTCTAGGAGTGTGAGTGCACGAGTTCATCACTGAGATGCATTGCATTTGACATGTGTACTTGAGATACATTCATAGAGATACATTTCTTTCTGCTACCCAATTTTGATGACATTCATGATTTCACCTGCATAGTGACATGTAGGCATAGAGATGTACTTTCCTCATGCTAGCTGAGAAATGAAACATCTTATTTATTGTTGAAAAATTTTGGGGAAAAATCATAGTTTTACAAACCTACTCATATTTTGGTGATTTCGGTAAAAGAATTGGGTTTTCACTGATGTACTTGAAAAGCATGCCTATTTTTCTGGAACTGTGAACAAGATGAGCATCTTATATCTGAGTCTATTTCTTGTACCATTATTATTATTATGTTGTTATGAACTGTTGTTGGCTATTGGTGTTGGACTCTAACCTCTGTTCCAGATCGTCACTACTTACAACCTAAGGTTGGGTTTGTTCCTTATTGAGTACATGGGGTCGGCTGTACTCATACTACACTTCTGCACCTTGCGTGCAGATGTCGGATGCTGATGTTGCTGTGTTCGACGGGAGCTGGATTTGAAGATGTACCTACGTTTCGGTTATAGCTGCCTCTTGTTCATGGTAGCTCTAGACTTATAAAAGATCTGTTCATTTATATTTCAAACAGATGATGTACTTTATTTCAAGCCAGCTTTGTAAATTCTAAATCTTAGACGCTCATGATTTGTATTACCAGTCCTTGGGGAATGTATAAGATTCAGATATTTTCTTTCACTTAATTGTCTTATTAAATTTCATTAGAATTGGATAGTTGTTAATTGGTTTACCTAGCGGGTTGGGTTATGTGCCATCACTACTAGTTGGATTTTAGGTCGTGACACATGACATAAAACAAAATAAATTGTGGGAAGTGAGTTTTGAGGATAAAAGAACCGGACCTTGTACGGGCAGAGAGAGGAGGAAAATCGAAGAGCGGCGGAACTAACACCATAGGCGGTGGAGGTTCTACGGCGGCCGACCACAAGTTCCCCATCACTCACTCACTCACTCTTTTTCCCACTTAATTAATTATTCTAAAATGGACAAAAGAAGGAACCCTGTCGATGTGATGAAATATGAATGAATGTGTGAATTGAACAACAGAAAAAGGAGGTTAGGAAAATACGTTCAGGGGTCAGACAAGAGGTCTCGTTGCTCCGGTGGATTCAGTGGGGCCTCATCTGGAGGCCGGGGTACTATTGGCAGAGGCCATCTTCCCAGGCCGTTTCATTTAGCACTCCAGGCTTTTCACGGTGCTCCAAGTGGTCGTGGCCCTCATATGCAGTATTCTGATCAGCTAGCCTACACCACCAGCTTCTATTAGTGCACCTCCACTCCAAAGTTTTCAGGGTGGTTACTCAGGACGCCAGGGTCAGTTTCAGGTTCATCAGCCACACCAGCCGAGATCTTGTTATACTTGTGGCAATCCGAGGCACATTGCTAAGTTTTTCCCTCGAGCATCGAGCAGTTCTCAGCAGCAGGGTTCTCGTGCCATGGTCCCGGCACCGGGTGTTTCACCGCCCGCTCAGACAGCTAGAGGTGGAGGTCGAGGCATTGGGAGGTAGGTGGAGG
>NW_017672114.1:212334-217559 GCF_001879085.1 Nicotiana attenuata
TTTTTTTGTGAAAGGTATAGCCGGAGCCTTGTTACCGGCAAATACTATATTATCCTGTTGTACTTTTAGAGGCTCCGTGGACAGTAGATGTGGGTTAAGAACTTGTGTAAATCTATGTTCATGTGTTGGGCAAAGAATTTGTAATTTCATTAACTATTATGTACGTATATATGTGTTGCCTAACTTAACTATACAGCTAATTCTTGGAATATTGTGTAAGGAAAACATGGGGTAACACGTGGGTTAGGAAAGGCACCCAGGTCCGCTTGACTGGGGCTACCCGATCGGGCGCCGGTCATGTCCCTCGAATTTGGGGCGTGACAAAGAGACATCATGATTAGCGTCAATCTAGTCCATTTACGCCGAATTGAAGCATCGCGTCATTAATTAGCATCGATACTCTTAAATTGAAACTTCATGCGATTGGCACCAATCTGTATTGGAGTAGATGTGACTCTTCATGCAATTTGGAGAAGAAGTGCATAGAACATCCTTCTCATGACTTGATGAAATGATACATATGGTGCTCTTTTCGAGCTTTGGAGGAGAACATCATCAGCTTCTCTTTGCCATCATGATAAAGAGACCTTTTTTTTTAATGTGAGTGAACTCAGAATGAAATTATAAGATGCCTACGTACCCCGACGGAGAGGATCAAGTCATTACGTAGTTCAGGAAAAAAAATATTTTTAGAAAGTTTATACTCGTGCAACAAGGAGTAATGTGTAGTTTAAACTTGTGCGTCAAGGAGCATAGCAATTTCTAGTTTAAGCTCGTACATCAAGGAGCTTTACAAGAAGATTTTGCTCGAATTTGAGAAGCTTTACAACTTGCAGACTTGCTCGAAATTGAAGAGCTTTGCAACTTGAAGATTTTATTTCCTAATTTGATGCACTTTAAAACTTGAAGACTTGTTCGATTTGAAGAGATTTTCAACCTGAAAAATTAGCTCACATTTGAAAAGTTTTGCAACTTGAAGATTTAGCTCGAACTTGAGGAGCTTCGTGATATGCAATTTAGGCTCGTGTGTCAATGAACGTCGTAACTTGCAGTTTAGGCTCATGCGTTGAGGAGTATGGTGACATTCATGGACTCCTCAATTTAAGATTCAGATGAATATTTGCCCTCATTCTTGGCTTCGTCTACTTCTATTTCATCGTAAGGCTCAAAGGCAGGCGATTGTTGGCTCTTACTTGTAGCCATACTCAACTCCATATCATGTGCACAACTTGCTAGCTCTTCAAATGTATTAGGCTTTATGCCTTGCAATGTATAACAAAGACCCCAGTGGATGACTTGGATGCTCATTTCAATCCAGAAATTTCACTAAGCCTATCTTTACAGTTGAGACTTGCATGTCTGCATCGTCAATAACTGGCTCTCCCTTTTGTTGGCGCGTATTTGTAAGTTCTACCATACTTACGGTACGCCTTGTGCTATAAAAGCGATTGAGAAACTCTTGCTCCAATTGCTCCCATCTATCAATGGAACCAGAATAAAGGCATGTGTGCCAGTATTGTTGGCAGCAATACTGAAACGAGGCAATCACCATATGTTCCAGCATTGTTGCATGTTTTGACAGAGTGCGTCATATGTTGCTTCAGATTTCCTCTTCCATCAAACTGCTGAAATTTTGAGGGTTGATAACCAGCAGGCATCTTCAAGCTATCAATCATTGCGGTTGTATGGTTTTGCATATGTGAGAGAGGATTTGGCAGCCACCTCGTACTTATCCTTGAGAGTCCCCATGATGAACTCCTTCATTTGATCAATTAGGATCATCTCTTTGGAAGAGACTGCGATTTCCTTAGCAGACGCCACTTGTATTGGGGGAATACCAATTCTCTCTTGTGCTTCTGGACGCTTTCTAGATGCATGACTAGAATCTCCTTCCATTAGGCCGTCCACCCTATCTGTCAACTTGTCAATTCGAGCTTCTTGACCCTGTATACATTTGGTTAAGCCTTCGATCGCTTTTGTCAAGTTTGCGAGTTGGTCCTCTATGGATGAAGCATTGGTCATCATTGCAAGCATCACCATAGTAGATGATGGAGAATAACATGGATTCTCGCGAACGTGATATTTGGATATGTTATGCGGAGTAGATCCAGTACTCAAGGTATCATCATCGATTCGCGTAGGGGATTTCTTGGGTGTAGACAAGCTATGTTGGGAAAGAACCTTCTCTATCCTTTCGCCGATGTTATTTCCTTCTGCGGGCGTCCGTTAGGAGGATCTCACGCCTTTTGCACATGACGAACCGAAGACAATAGAAGATTCAGACTGTGCTAGAGATGTTCGCTGTCCCAACAATTTTGCTTGGTTGCATGTAATTGGTACCACGCTTCCCTTAGTGACATCTAGGATGTTTTCCACAGCAGCAGAAAATTTGGATTCGACAGCCTTTACGGAAGCAACTTTGAGTTGACCTTCTTAGGAGCTGTTATGACCGGATAAGTCATCTTATGAATTAAAACCTAATCATGTGTTCCGAAGTCTTTAAAACCTTATTTTATCCATCCTCAATTTGCGTGCGCTCTCCGAGCGTATTTCCTAAAAGCTTTTATGTTGAATGTTGATGAAAATAATAATTTTTACCTTTAAAAGTTGATTTAGTTGACTTCGGTCAATGTTTTGAGTAAACAGACCCGGACTCGTATTTTGATAGTCCTAGTGGGTCTGCTCGTAATCAGATTCGGAGTTCCCTAGCTCGAGTTATGAATTTTTGTTAAAAATCGTAAGTCTAAAATTGAATGGTTTTTAAGAAATTGTCAATGTTTGATCTTGTTGGTATCAGGTCCGCGTTTTGGTTCAAGAGCCCGGTACAGGTTCAATATAAAATTTAAGTCATGTTTGTGAAATTTGGTGAGAATCGGAGTTGGTTTGACGTGATTCGGACGTCCGGTTGAGAAAATAAAAATTTCAAAGTGTTTTTGAGAATTTCATTTGATTTGGGGCTAAATTCGTAGTTCTAGGTGTTATTTTTGCGATTTGATCACGCGAGCAAGTTCGTATGATGTTTTAAGACTTGTGTGCATGTTTGGTTCGGAGCCCCGAGGGCTCGGGTGAGTTTCGGATAGGCTACAGAGTGGTTTGAACTTGGAAAAATTTGCTGGTGTAACTGATCTTGTTGCAGGCCTCTGATCTCGCATTTGCGAGATCAGACATCGCAATTGCGAACGCTGCAGGTTCCGCATTTGTGAGCTTCTCATCGCAAATGCGAAGTTTAGCTGGGCCACGCAGTCCTCGTAATTGCGGAGGGACAGTGATCGCAAATGCGATCTTTTAGTCGCATTTGCGGAGATTCAAGTTCGCAATTGCGAACGAAGCAGAGGTGTGAAGGACCTCCCACTTGCGATGGTCCCTTCGCATTTGCGAAGCTCAGGTCGCAAATACGACATCAGCAGCTGTGTAAAAGGGACTTTGAGGGGATTTTTGATTCATTTCCGAAATTTACAAAACCTAAACCAGAAGTGGCGATTTTTCAAAGACCATTTCTTCCCCAAATCATAGGTAAGTGATTCTAAACTAGTTTATTGTAATCTTTCACTTCATTTTACAAGATTTCAACCTAGAATCTAAGATTTTCGTGGTGGAATTGGGGATTTTTAGGTAGAAACTAGGGATTTCGAAATTTGGGAATTTAGACCTCAAATTGAGGCCGGATTCCAAATTCAATTGGGTTTTGGTCCGAATTTCAGGTTTGGACCACGCGGCCCGGGTGTTGAATTTTGTTGACTTTTTAAAAAATGGCCTAATTTGAATTCCTTGCAATTGTGGGTGGTTCCTAAGGCTTAAATTGAATTGTTTGGTTTGTAATTTGCTAGATTCTATTGGTCTGGAGGCTTGTGTAAAGGGAAAAGCGGTGATTGAGCTTTGAGTTTGGCCGTTGGAGCGAGGTAAGTGTCTTGGTTAATCTTGGCTTGAGGGATTAGGTCTTAGTTGCCTATTTTCTACGTGTTTGAATGTAGAGTACAACGTATAGGTGAGGTGACGAGTACCTATGTGTTGTTGTTGACTCGTAACATGCTAGTGAGTCTTACTCATAAAAGTGTGGCTTTCCATGATCATATTATTCATGATCAGACTAGTTTATTATTATGTTGATTGTTCTTATCATGTGTACGGATTTTGGTACTGATTGAGTATTGACTCAAAGTCGAGGTTGATATTGTGGAAGTAATTGTTGAAGTAAGACTTGTTGTTGTCATTTCTATCTCCCTATTATTATTGTTCCTTGTTTTGGTGAGGGAGAGTGTCATTGCACGAAGGGTGATGTCGTACCATTCTTATTTGATTTATATAATGAGGATGACAGTAAAAGCACGAAGGGTGATGCCGTGCCATTCTTAGTTGATTTATATGGTGAGGTTGAGAGTAAAAGCACGAAGGGTGATGTCGTGCCGTGACTATTGGTTATATGGTGAGGTTGAGAGTAAAAGCACAAAGGGTGATATCGTGCCATTACTATTGATTATCTGGTGAGGTTGAGAGTAAAAACATGAAGGGTGATGCCGTGCATTTTCCGTACTGTATTTACTTGTTGTTTTTGGTTCAAGGTTTACTAGCCGTCTAAATTTCTCTACTGCTTTGATTCTTTATCTTGCAATCTCCTCAGCATGTTTCCCCTCCCGTTATTACCTGTTAGCTTCTATTAGTTGTTATTGTGCTCGCATATTGTTTAACTACATAGGTTTATGTATGTGTCTTGTCCTAGCCTCATCACTAGTTCGCCGAGGTTAGGACCGACACTTACCAGTACATGGGGTCGGTTGTACTGATACTGCACTCTTCACTTTCTGTGCAGATTTCGGTACTGGACCGTGTTGACCCAAGTTGAGCAGGTGACTTCAATCCCACAGGAGACCCAAGGTAGATCTGCCGGCGTTTGCAGACCCCTGAGTCCCCTTCTAGTTATTTCATTTTACTATTTCTTTTAACTTGGAAACAGTTGTACTTTCCTTCAACCAGTTATTTGTAGTGACTCTTAGAAGTTCGTGAATTGTGATACCAGATTCTGGGTAGTTGTCTATAATTAATTGGGTCATTATAGAATTCCGCACTCCTTTAATCTGCTATGGTTTAATTATTGTTATTTATTGAATTGTTTAAGAGTTAGCGTATTAGTATCTAACTGTTGGCTTGCCTAACAACTAAAAATTGGCGCCATCACGATCCCGACGGTGGGAAATCCGGGTCGTGCAGGATCCATCTTAGTGTTTCTT